>NC_139628.1:50902871-50915371 GCF_964638095.1 Poromitra crassiceps | reverse complement strand
ATATTTATACTATTTTCTATATACAGTAAGTATGATGTTGTGGTGGCATTACTTTTGGGACAGGGGGAAGAGAGGGATCTTTGAGATTCTTCAGCTCAAAGGGAAACAGTATGATACAGAAATACATAACATGACATTGAAAATGGACAGATACGTGTCCTTTAAAATATGTCATCGTCAATCAAAAAGGTACAAAAAGATACCCAAAAAATCCATCACATGGCACATTTAGGACAGTGGACTGATCTGTGAGTGACATATTTACACGCTGCAGTGCTGCTCGGGTTTAGATTTGGTAAGATTCAACGTCTCCCTTGCCATCTAATTTATATAATGTGACTCATAAATAGCAAAATTATTGTAACAGCAAAGACTATAGGCAGAGCCTATATAGATACACTTTTTCAATGTAATCAATTTTTAAAATGATTGTAGTAGGCAGCTTTTCCTCCGGTATACTGCCAGGATGCTGTGCTTAAAGTACATCCACACTTCAGTGGGTAGACATCAGCACAATGGAACCATCACATGAAGCAATGGCTACAATTCTATCTGTTCTTTGAAGTTATGAGTAATGTCATTAAATTCACTTGCAAAAACTCTACCGGTCCTGCTTATAGCCTCTGCAGGGAAGGATTTATGACATCACTGATGATGTCACAATGTCCTGACAGAAGTCCCGGAATGCTCAGTTTGAACTTTTGGCGCAAACCCGTGTTCAGACGGGCCTGCGTTTTATGTGACCTTTATGTGACCATGTCATATACTTTATGCAAATGTATGCAGGAAATGCAGGAAAACCGAATTCCGATTGGTCGAATTGCACGAATGGCACTGCACACCGGCCAAATTTTGTGCGATTCGACCAAATGGTTCTCTCGAGATACGCGAAGGACACATACAGATACGCACCACGGTCCTGCCTGCCATTATAGATAGACATATATTGTATTTCACTTGTGAATCAGATTTTGAAAGTTGAATATATTTTTTTTGTTCTCAGTAAATGATGATATGATGTATTAACAGACAATGACAATGACTATAGTTTTCAAACGGAGCCGGTAAATGTTGCAAAGACAACACATTATGAATGCAACACCATCGCTAACAATAAAGCATCTATGATAATGTGTTCAATCCACGGACACCTACTGAGTGTTTTATTGTGCTAACAATGCAGGAACCCACAATCGTGTATTCACACACACACACACACACACACACACACACACACACACACACACGCACGCATGGCGCACGCACACACACACACACACACACACACACACACACACACACACACACACACACACACGGGCGCGCGCACACACACACACACACACACACACACACACACACATGTATATTCCGTGCATAAAAATCGACAGTCTCAGCTTTCTAATTATAGATGAGTCCAATCGGGTCCAGGCACACATCTCCCGGGTCCAGGGCCCGGGTTCTGGACCCGTGAAGACCTCTCCTGGGAACCCTGACTCACCCAGCCAGTCGCCCCCTCTCTCTCCTCGTTCACTGCCTCCCGCTCACCCCTTCCTCTCCCTGCCATCTCTCCCTCTCTCTTTCACTCTGTTGCATTCCATCAGTCGTCCGTCTTCCCATTTGTCATCCTATCACCGGGCCTCTCTCTCTCTCTCTCTCTCTCTCTCTGTCTCCTCCTCCGAGCGCTGTCTGTTTTTATACCACTTCTCCTCCACTCTACATTCGCGTCTCTCTCTTTTTGCATGGCCAGGCTTGTGCGCTGTGTTGTGCTGTGTGTGTGCGTTTGCGTTAGCTTGACAGAAACCATTGTGACAGGTCTGAGCATAGCCGACCCATGATGAAACCAGCCCGCCCACCACTGTAGAACCCCCCCCCCCCCCCCCCCCCGTTCCCACAGCCGCTCGCCTGTCCCCCCCTCCCCCCCCCTCTCTCTCTCTCTCATCTAAGCCCGGGGTTCTCTCCCTCTCTCTCCTTTCTGCTCTCCATCTTCTCCTCTACTCTGCTGGGGGGTGTCCATCCTTCTTCTCTACTCGCATCAGGGTTTCCCCCGCTTCTCTCCCCCCCCCCCCCCCTCTGTCAGATCAGAACAGTCAGGCCGAGCTAGTTAGCTAGCAGATACAGTAGCTAGCGCGGGGGGGGGGGGGGGGCTCAGGGGTGTCTGTTTCATATATCTTGCAACAGCAGTAAATAGGCCAGATAAGCCTCCTGTCTCCCTGCCTCCTATCCACCTTATTTTTGAATGCCCCACTGTAAAAAAGAATCGTGGGTACAAGGTCCGGTTTAACGTGACTCATTGTTGCCGCTTGCCATTTCCTTTGTTATACTCTGGCTGCAGACCCGAATTATAAACCGGAAGCTGGAGTCCGTTATTAAAGTTATAAATATAGTCACGTTATAAACAACTAACCAACGCTGGAGGTCCGTATGGAAACTCGAAATGTGTGTTACTCGAAATGGTTAAAAGTTAAATCAATTTGGTGGCGTTTTACTGCCATGTAAGATAGCTAGCTAGCCGCTAACATTAGCCACAGTTAGTAGCCGACTACCCACAATGCATTACGTTATCCCAGCACCCGAACGACACGGCTGTAACATGGCTCTGCTGTAAAAGGGTAAAATCCTCATAGAAGTTTTTTTTGTCGGGGGCTGGGGGGTTATCTAAATTGGTTACACCGGAAATAGAACCCATAGTTAACGTAAGGCAAAATGGCCGCCAAAAATAAGGTGGATAGGCTGGTAATGGGGGGAGGCATCCTAATTGGGAGAGTTTTTATATCGTGTAAAATGTGGGTGTGAACCTGAGAAAATAGTGTGTGTGTGTGTGTGTGTGTGTGTGTGTGTGTGTGTGTGTGTGTGTGTGTGTGTGTGTGTGTGTGTGCAGAGCTACACCTCTTTCTTCAACTAATACTCTCTACGACTTACTCCTACCCACCATTTGGCTGTTGGCTGTTTTAATTTGTCTCTCTAATTTCCAGCGTTTCAGCCTGCCAGCATGCCGTCCGGCCCCCATGCTGCTGCCTGGATATTCCTCCTCCCCGTGTCTGATTTCCCCTCTTCTCTTCCTGATTCATTAACGGCCCTATAGAGGAAGTAAACACATCTGTGACTTCCTCCCCGACAGCACAACGCATTAGCTCCCGCTGCTAATCTGCCCGTGTGCACGCAGAGTGCTGCTTCCACACTGCGGCCAGCGCGTGTGCCCTGACGCGGGGTGTTAAGAAAACGTGTCAGCCCGGCTCCTCGGAGGTGTGGTGAGATTAGAGGAGGGAATTGCATTGCATGGGGTGGTTAAAGAGACAGCTCACCCTAAAATCCAAAATAGATATTTTTCCTCTCACCTGTAGTGCTATTTATCCATCTATATCGTTTTGGGATAGTTGCCTGGGTTTTGGAGATATCGGCCGCAGGGATGTCTGCCTTCTCTTGAATAGAATGGAACTGGACGGCACTCGGCGTGTGGTGCTCGAAGCACCAAACAAATACATTTGAAAAACTCAACAGCAATGTCTCTTTCCAGAAATCATGACCCGGTTACTCAAGATAATGCACAGACTTTGTTGTGAGCAGTTTCATGTAGGAACTATTTTCTTTTGCAGTCTCATGTAGGAACTAGCTAGCAGCTAGCGGGTGTAGTTCGGTCAAAAGAAAATAGTTCCTACATGAAACTGCTCATAACAAGGTCTGTGGATTATCTTGAGTAACGACGTCATGATTTCTGGAAAGAGACATTGCTGTTGAGTTTTTCAAATGTATTTATTTGGCACTTTGAACACCACAAGCCGAGTGGCATCCAGTTCCATTGTTTGGTTTGTATTGTATTGGAGAGAAGGCTGAAACTCTGCGGCCGATATCTCCAAACCTCAGGCAACTAACACAAAACGATATAGATGGATAAATAGCACTGCAGGCGAGAGGGAATATAATATATGTATTTTGGATTTTACGGTGAGCTGTTCCTTTAACTGTGAGTAATTGCAATATTGCCCCATTCTGCTGAAATACTGTCACCTCACTAACTGCTGTGGTTTGATTCTTAACCCATTGATACCTGATGCAGCATTTGCGTGTATATCCCTCATTTGTGTGCGTATCCCTTTAAGACCGCGAACCGCGTTAACGCGGTTCGCGGTCTTAAAGGGATACGCACACACGCTGCATCAGGTATCAATCGGTTAATGATGACAGCGAAGGCATTTTCCCCACTCGAACTGAATGACTGAAGTGTTGTTATTACAAGGATGGACAGTTATTTTATGCAACAGCTAAACATACATGAAACATCAACGCATTTACTTTAGAGTGTGTGTTCAATGTTCGCTTGAAGTCCAACAGACCGGGGCTCTGGGGTTACAATGTGTCAGAAAAAGTTCGATTTACATGGTCACGGAATCTAGCTATGTGAATGAATCTTAATGTTTGTCATTCAAATAAATAACTACATCAATAAATTGTTTTCATCTGCAGGTGAAAGACACTGCAAGTGAAACCTGCAATGGTTCTTGCAATGAATGACGAAATATTAGCAACATTTCAAACGTTATAAAGCAGTGTGATCGATAATATATCACCGAAGCCAGCGGGTGCGTGACCAGCTCGAGTGATCGGTGAGTTGAAGCACCTTTACCTGGAGGCACTGATGATGAAATCCACTCTGTCACTGTGTGTCCCTCAGAGAATCTAGCGCCTTATCAATGCCAGCACCTTACCAGAACTCTACCTGACGTGATAATGTCCCCATATACAGCAGCAACCTGCTGCTGTCTGTCTACAATCTATAGTGTGTTTGGTGAGGCAGTTGTGAGCTGGCAAGGGAGGGAGTAATATATTTTTTAATTTGAATATAATTATTTTTTAAATTTTGGACTGGCACCCACCTGCCATTGGAGAGGCAATTTGACACCGATCCACCTGCCATTATGAAGGAAAGTGAACAGGGTTTATTGGTTTATTATTGGTATATATTGTCTCATTAGCTGCGGTTCGCTCCAGCTAATCTTCCTGCGGTCCAACTCAAGGGAGGGGGAGGTGGGGAGTCTTAGATGATCTCAATAAAAGATGAAATGTTTGCCTGTAACGCTGCGTCTGGGTCGTGTAGCGGTAAAAGCACTCGTTTACCGCGGCGGAGACCCAGGTTGAATTCCCGGCAGCGGTAGCCTACTTCCGGCTTCCGTCCCGGTCACTGCACTAGTGCCACCTCTGGTCAGTCGGGGGGAATAGCGTGATCCTCCCACGCACCACGTCCATGCCGGTGAATCTCCTCACTGTCAGGTGAAAAGAAGCGGCCATGGCGACTGCACATGTATCGGAGGAAGCATGTGCTAGTCTCCAGATCGGCAGACGGGATGGATCAATGGCCCAAGTACAATTGGGGAGAACAAAAAACTTTGCCTATAAACCAAAGACGATGGGATTCAAGCAAGACGGCCCAACTTCAACTCACTTCCTGTCATTGTGTCACGTGGGTTTTGCCCATGGTTTTCCACGGACACGGCCACTTAGGAGACTTTCGGCAGGTCTGAGTCAATGGTTGACCACGCCCATTTAGGAGACTTGCTGCTACCATTTGTTGCGTGCCTTTGCCTGCGGTGACCCATCTATAGTAATATAATATCTATGCTCTAACATACAATCTAAGCTTTCTTCTTCTTCTTCTTCTTCTTCTTCTTCTTCTTCTTCTTCTTCTTCTTCTTCTTCTTCTTCTTCTTCTTCTTCCGTGACATCTGAGAATCAGTCCCCCTTGTGACTACGAGGATAAATGAGTTCATCGTGAACCTCTTTTTGGGAACAGGCTCTCACTCCATCTCAGTAAAAAGCTCATGTCACCCCTCCACACAGCCCCAGGAGCCAGTGCGCCTCACAGTCTCACGGATACCTTTTCGACTCCTCACTGCATCATCGCAGTGGGATGGCAAACATCGTCCATAAGAGTGATGCCAAGCGCCACACATGCATTATGGCATTACCACGTCTGTAAAGGCCCCAACGGCTAACTGTCACATCTCTTGTAACAAGGTTTGTAGGACACACGGTGAGTGACAGCTAGCTTGCACATTGCTCTCAGAAACCAGTCCCAAGCTATCACTGAACAGCCAACGGCAAGAGAGAAATGATTGTGAGCAGATCATTCCTGACATTTTTCCCTTTTCCTTAAAGGTTCACAACTTCCGTAGGGGCTCAGTATAGTCTCCGGTGCCAGACAATTGGAGATCTCCGGCCTACCAATCGTCTGGTCTGGGGACTTCTTAATGCAAGACAGTTGCTAGAATGCCGGTGAGAGCAATCAGTAACAAACCGACACCCCTTTGACAAGTTACCGGAAGTGATGCTGTCCAACCCCTCCATTATCCTCCGTAGTGAAACAAACTGGAGATACAGCGATTCGCTTTGTAACACGGAGAGAAGTTACCAACGTCCCCGAGCAACGTTACATCATTTGATTCCGTTTGATCCGTTTACAAACACACAACCTCTGCAGAAAGACTTTGAATTGGTTTGGTTGTGCAGTGCACTTTTTTCTAAACTCTCTAATTGTTCCCGCGCAGTTTTTGCAACGAAAGCATGGCAGATTGTCCTCAGTCTCTAATTGAGCGAAGCGTTTAGAGACTGAGAACAACTTCTATCCACGGTAACAATGTAACAATGCTATGTGTTTAGCCGTGAGCTTGATTACCAGAGATGGGAAGTAACGAAGTACAAATACTTCGTTACTGTACTTAAGTAGATTTTTCGAGTATCTGTACTTTACTTGAGTATTTAATTTTCTGACGACTTTTTACTTTTACTCGTTACATTTTAACACAAGTATCTGTACTTTTACTTGTGTACATTTTCAAAACAGGTTCGTTACTTTTGTTTAAATGCACGAGAATGTAATTTAAAAACGAGTAGAAACGGGAGAACGGAGCAGAAGTAATAGACGAGTTTCCCAGCGCTGCTGATAAAAGCTCATTCCAGCTCCGCCAATAGTATGACTTGGCACTCCTCCGGGGCGGGGACAAAGAAGAGAAACACAGATTTTCTCTGAGGGGAGACACACGCAGACATAGGAGCCGTGCAGACAGCCAGCACTTATTAGCGCTCCTCTTTTTGCAATTAATTCTCTATAAGTACGCGTTTAGCGCGCATCTCTTTCAAGAAGCATTTCATCGCGTTTAAAAGCTGCTGGTGGTTTTTAGCGCAGCGCTCTGGGCGGCTGAAAGCTGAGGAAAGTTTAACAGGAAAAGCGCCCTGCTCCTCTTCACTCCTCCCACCTCGAGTCTTCTCCCAGGAGAGGAGGATTTTCATCTCGCTGCTTCCAGAGTTGCCAATAATCTGGCTTTTCCAAGCGTTCTTTTTTAAATAACCGCATGGCCCCTTATGGTGTTGTTCTAACACATACATTCAGTTTGTGCACTGTCAACATTCAGCTAATATGGAATATGGTGGTGTTCTTCTAACACCAGAGACAGTTCTGTCTTAATAATAAACCTTGAATTTGTGAATGTGATCAACCTGTGGACATTCAGTTCCTTATCCATTAGGTATCAGCAGAGATGGGCAGTATTTCAAATACATTTGTGTATTTCGTAATTTGTATTTGGCTGGACCGAGAAAAATAAGATGTAATTTGTATCAAGATACTTTCAGACCTTGTATTTTGTGTATTTTAAATACATAAAATACTTTTTTCTTTAATTTTATGTTATTTGATTCTCAAATTGACACATTCTTACCATTGACACAGGTTTAAACTGTGGAGGAAAGAAATGTGACATGTCACTTCTACTATAGAAACACAGCATCAGGCAGCCTACACAGTATGTAATGGAGAGAGTTCCTGGAAACAGGCGAGTTGAATTCACAGTTGAAGACTTGTAACATTACTCACATTGGGTTGCAAACAGGAAAGAACATGAAGTTTCTTCTTTCTTAACATTTTCACAACACAACCGACTTATCTTATCTTCCTCTCCGCTTACCACTTCTCTGAACTGGGGATAAGGTACGCTTTGAACAAACTCAACGACAAATCAGAGGCAGAGTAGGGTGGGTCTTGAGTCAGACTTCACATCACTTCTTCGTCTAGTATGAAGCCTTGTGTTGGTGGAAATTCCCCCAGAGATAAATTACTAATATAAATTGATGATTAGATATTGCATGCACTGGCCTATCTGCAAATTAAACGGTTTACTGCATATTCAAACCTGTGTATCATATTGTATGTATCAAGACACAACTAACTATCTTCTTAATTAAAATTGGCAAAGTGGGTGGCAGTGTGTGTGGCAGCAGTGTGGGTCATGATTGTGATGTCATCAGTGATGTCACTCGATCAATTGTGATGTCATCAGTGATGTCACTCGAGCCACTGATTGCGCAACTGTGATGTTACTCAGGCAGTTGTGATGTCATCAGTGATGTCACTCGAGCAACTCTGATGTAGTATGAGCCGATGGCGCACATTTGCACGATGGCACCAAGGTGGGTGGGCGGTGTCTGTCTGTCTGTCAGTCATGATTTTGGGAGCCCGTGGAGCCGGCGATTTCCATAACTGCAGCCATGGCGCATCATCTCCAGGGATACTGTTATGATGTCAGATATTTAGGGCTAACATGGTCAAAGTTCCAAAGCTTGAGGTTAACATGTAGAAATGCTGCCTGTAAGTCAAAAGCCCTCACAGAAGGTGATTAACAGCTGAAGTGAGGGAGAAATTAGCTGTGCTGAAAAACAGCTAAAACTGAAATGAAAGAACTGTAATGTGTTAGGGTACACAATAGGGTTGTGCGATGTCACCTAAATAACCATCGCGATGGTTCCACAGTGAAACATCGCGATGGACGTTGGCATCGTCGTTGACGGGGGGTGGGGTTAATTAATGATTTATGAAGTCCATGCGGTGCCGTTTGGCTGCGCCACTGCAATGTACGTTCACGTTTACAACAGGACAGCTGAGCTCTACATGTCATGAGAGACCAGCGGGCTTGGATAGGCTACTACTACACAGAGCCAGGCAATTCAAACAGTAGGCTATCACTACCAGCAATATTGAAAGGCGCAAAACAATCAAACGTTAACGTTACAGATCGTGACCAACAACGTGTGTGTGTTTAATTTAACTAGCTGGCAGAAAAGGGGCAGAATTAGTGGTGGCTAACGTTAGATTTGTGTGGGCTCAGTTTTGAACCTAACATTGGGTTACCTTAAGGAGGGATAGAAACACAGCATCAGGCAGCCTACACAGTATGTAATGGAGAGAGTTCCTGGAAACAGGCGAGTTGAATTCACAGTTGAAGACTTGTAACATTACTCACATTGGGTTGCAAACAGGAAAGAACGTGAAGTTTCTTCTTTCTTAACATTTTCACAACACAACCGACTTCTGCTTATCTTATCTTCCTCTCCGCCTTACCACTTCTCTGAACTGGGGCTAAGGTACGCTTTGCCGCTTGTTTAATGCCGCCTGTGCGTCCCCCGTGTGTCGCGGTTGAGTGGAGATAGCCTTTTTTATTATTAAATCTGCCAAATTTTTGATTCAAACAGATAATCACGATGGTCCGATGTAGTAGTGTCAGAGGTTGATGGGGGTCGGCCCATCGACGATGGTCGATTCCATCGTCCATGGTGCTGCCAACCCTAGTACACAAAGGAGAATACTGTCACAGAGGACTAAGAGATGATTTACCATCTAAGGAAACCAGAAAATTTCACATTTGATAAGCTGGAATCAGAGAATTAGGACATTTTCTTTACAGAAATGGCTCAAAATGATGAAAAGATGATCAAAATAGGCAATTAATGTAATATTTAGCAATGAATTGATGGATTGACTAATTGTTGCAGTTCTTTATCAGTTTTTATAAAATGTATTTTTATGTATTTTCAAAATACAAAATACGTATTTGTATCTCAAATACATTTTTCAGACGAGTATTTTGTATTTGTATTGTGATACATTTTTTGAGCAAGTATTTGTAATTTGTATCAAAATACTTTATGATGTATTTTCGCCCATCTCTGGGTATCAGTATCATATCAGTCTCGAGTATTGTGATTCTGCACTTTGTAAGGGACACCTTGTATCCAGCAGTTAAACTTGTCTAACTATTTGCACATTCATATATCATGGAAATATTAATGAGGGAGGACTAGATATGATTTTAATGGGGGTTTTTTGTGTGGAAAAACCATAGCACACTATTTAAAGTAGAGTTTTAAGATGTGTAAAACATTTGTAGGGGATCTTTTATCCTCAAATTATATTCTATGATGTGAGGTTCAGTCATTCAGAAAGATACGGTAAAAATACTTTTACTTTTACTCGTTGGGTACATTTCAGAGCCTGTACTTTTTTACTTTTACTTGAGTAAAATAATTGAATCAGTACTTCTACTTTTACCAGAGTAGTTTTTACACAAGTAACTGTACTTCTACTCAAGTACAGAATGTCAGTTTTTCCCATCTCTGTTGATTACAGTAACAATGTAACAATGCTATGTGTTTAGCCGTGAGCTTGATTACAGTAACAATGTAACAATGCTATGTGTTTAGCCGTGAGCTTGATTACAGTAACAATGTAACAATGCTATGTGTTTAGCCGTGAGCTTGCTTTTGTGCCCAGATTCTTTTTCACCATCACTTTTTTTTTGCGGATAGCAATTACAATTAAGGACAAAAGGATGCTCGAGCACATTGAGGTTTGTTGTAGATGTTGTGCATCTACAACAAAGCTCAAGCTCAAGCTCAAGCTATAACATGTCTCTTTCTATATATAGAAAGAGACATGGCCCTGCCTAGGTAAATATTCTATATATAGAAAGAGACACGGCCCTGCCTAGGTAAATATTCTATATATAGAAAGAGACATGGCCCTGCCTAGGTAAATATTCTATATATAGAAAGAGACACGGCCCTGCCTAGGTACTGTAAATATTCTATATATAGAAAGAGACATGGCCCTGCCTAGGTAAATATTCTATATATAGAAAGAGACACGGCCCTGCCTAGGTAAATATTCTATATATAGAAAGAGACATGGCCCTGCCTAGGTAAATATTCTATATATAGAAAGAGACATGGCCCTGCCTAGCTAAATATTCTATATATAGAAAGAGACATGGCCCTGCCTAGGTAAATATTCTATATATAGAAAGAGACATGGCCCTGCCTAGGTAAATATTCTATATATATAAAAAGACATGGCCCTGCCTAGGTAAATATTCTATATATAGAAAGAGACACGGCCCTGCCTAGGTAAATATTCTATATATAGAAAGAGACATGGCCCTGCCTAGGTAAATATTCTATATATAGAAAGAGACATGGCCCTGCCTAGCTAAATATTCTATATATAGAAAGAGACATGGCCCTGCCTAGGTAAATATTCTATATATAGAAAGAGACATGGCCCTGCCTAGGTAAATATTCTATATATATAAAAAGACATGGCCCTGCCTAGGTAAATATTCTATATGTAGAAAGAGACATGGCCCTGCCTAGGTAAATATTCTATATATAGAAAGAGACATGGCCCTGCCTAGGTAAATATTCTATATATATAAAAAGACATGGCCCTGCCTAGGTAAATATTCTATATGTAGAAAGAGACATGGCCCTGCCTAGGTAAATATTCTATATATAGAAAGAGACATGGCCCTGCCTAGGTAAATATTCTATATATAGAAAGAGACATGGCCCTGCCTAGGTACATATTCTATATGTAGAAAGAGACATGGCCCTGCCTAGGTAAATATTCTATATATAGAAAGAGACATGGCCCTGCCTAGGTAAATATTCTATATATAGAAAGAGACATGGCCCTGCCTAGGTAAATATTCTATATATAGAAAGAGACATGGCCCTGCCTAGGTAAATATTCTATATATAGAAAGAGACATGGCCCTGCCTAGGTAAATATTCTATATATAGAAAGAGACACGGCCCTGCCTAGGTACATATTCTATATATAGAAAGAGACACGGCCCTGCCTAGGTACATATTCTATATGTAGAAAGAGACATGGCCCTGCCTAGGTAAATATTCTATATATAGAAAGAGACATGGCCCTGCCTAGGTATATATTCTATATATAGAAAGAGACATGGCCCTGCCTAGGTAAATATTCTATATATAGAAAGAGACATGGCCCTGCCTAGGTAAATATTCTATATATAGAAAGAGACATGGCCCTGCCTAGGTAAATATTCTATATATAGAAAGAGACATGGCCCTGCCTAGGTAAATATTCTATATATAGAAAGAGACATGGCCCTGCCTAGGTAAATATTCTATATATAGAAAGAGACATGGCCCTGCCTAGGTACATATTCTATATATAGAAAGAGACATGGCCCTGCCTAGGTAAATATTCTATATATAGAAAGAGACATGGCCCTGCCTAGGTAAATATTCTATATATAGAAAGAGACATGGCCCTGCCTAGGTAAATATTCTATATATAGAAAGAGACATGGCCCTGCCTAGGTAAATATTCTATATATAGAAAGAGACATGGCCCTGCCTAG
>NC_139628.1:50892871-50897871 GCF_964638095.1 Poromitra crassiceps | reverse complement strand
CATGCTTCAGACCAAACTGTTACTCACTCACTCTCTGCAACATGCTTTAGACCAAACTGTTACTCACACGCTGCAACACGCTTCAGACCAAACTGTTACTCACTCACACTCTGCAACATGCTTCAGACCAAACTGTTACTCACTCACACTCTGCAGCACGCTTCAGACCAAACTGTTACTCACTCACACTCTCTGCAACATGCTTCAGACCAAACTGTTACTCACTCACACTCTCTGCAACATGCTTCAGACCAAACTGTTACTCACTCACACTCTGCAACACGCTTCAGACCAAACTGTTACTCACACTCTGCAACATGCTTCAGACCAAACTGTTACTCACTCACACTCTCTGCAACATGCTTCAGATCAAACTGTTACTCACTCACACGCTGCAACACGCTACAGACCAAACTGTTACTCACTCACACGCTGCAACACGCTTCAGACCAAACTGTTACTCACTCACATGCTGCAACACGCTTCAGAGCAAACTGTTACTCACTCACACTCTGCAACACGCTTCAGACCAAACTGTTACTCACTCACACTCTGCAACACGCTTCAGACCAAACTGTTACTCACTCACACTCTGCAACACGCTACAGACCAAACTGTTACTCACTCACACTCTGCAATACGCTTCAGACCAAACTGTTACTCACTCACACTCTGCAACATGCTTCAGACCAAACTGTTACTCACACTCTGCAACATGCTTCAGACCAAACTGTTACTCACACGCTGCAACACGCTTCAGACCAAACTGTTACTCACTCACACGCTGCAACACACTTCAGACCAAACTGTTACTCACTCACACTCTGCAGCACGCTTCAGACCAAACTGTTACTCACTCACACTCTGCAACACGCTTCAGACCAAACTGTTACTCACTCACACTCTGCAGCACGCTTCAGACCAAACTGTTACTCACTCACACTCTGCAACATGCTTCAGACCAAACTGTTACTCACTCACACACTGCAACATGCTTCAGACCAAACTGTTACTCACACACACTCTGCAACACGCTTCAGATCAAACTGTTACTCACACGCTGCAACACGCTTCAGATCAAACTGTTACTCACACTCTGCAACACGCTTCAGACCAAACTGTTACTCACACGCTGCAACATGCTTCAGATCAAACTGTTACTCACTCACACTCTGCAACACGCTTCAGACCAAACTGTTACTCACACGCTGCAACATGCTTCAGATCAAACTGTTACTCACACTCTGCAACACGCTTCAGATCAAACTGTTACTCACACTCTGCAACACGCTTCAGACCAAACTGTTACTCACACACACTCTGCAACACGCTTCAGATCAAACTGTTACTCACACTCTGCAACATGCTTCAGACCAAACTGTTACTCACACGCTGCAACATGCTTCAGACCAAACTGTTACTCACACGCTGCAACATGCTTCAGATCAAACTGTTACTCACTCACACGCTGCAACACACTTCAGATCAAACTGTTACTCACACTCTGCAGCACGCTTCAGATCAAACTGTTACTCACTCACACTCTGCAGCACGCTTCAGACCAAACTGTTACTCACACGCTGCAACACGCTTCAGACCAAACTGTTACTCACACACTGCAACATGCTTCAGACCAAACTGTTACTCACACACACTCTGCAACACGCTTCAGATCAAACTGTTACTCACACGCTGCAACACGCTTCAGATCAAACTGTTACTCACACTCTGCAACACGCTTCAGACCAAACTGTTACTCACACGCTGCAACATGCTTCAGATCAAACTGTTACTCACTCACACTCTGCAACACGCTTCAGACCAAACTGTTACTCACACGCTGCAACATGCTTCAGATCAAACTGTTACTCACACTCTGCAACACGCTTCAGATCAAACTGTTACTCACACACACTCTGCAACACGCTTCAGATCAAACTGTTACTCACACTCTGCAACACGCTTCAGACCAAACTGTTACTTCACACGCTGCAACATGCTTCAGATCAAACTGTTACTCACTCACACTCTGCAACACGCTTCAGACCAAACTGTTACTCACACGCTGCAACATGCTTCAGATCAAACTGTTACTCACACTCTGCAACACGCTTCAGACCAAACTGTTACTCACACACACTCTGCAACACGCTTCAGATCAAACTGTTACTCACACTCTGCAACATGCTTCAGACCAAACTGTTACTCACACGCTGCAACATGCTTCAGACCAAACTGTTACTCACACGCCTGCAACATGCTTCAGATCAAACTGTTACTCACTCACCACGCTGCAACACACTTCAGATCAAACTGTTACTCACACTCTGCAGCACGCTTCAGATCAAACTGTTACTCACTCACACTCTGCAGCACGCTTCAGACCAAACTGTTACTCACACGCTGCAACACGCTTCAGACCAAACTGTTACTCACTCACACTCTGCAACACGCTTCAGATCAAACTGTTACTCACTCACACTCTGCCAACACGCTTCAGACCAAACTGTTACTCACTCACACTCTGCAGCACGCTTCAGACCAAACCTGTTACTCACTCACACTCTGCAACACGCTTCAGACCAAACTGTTACTCCACTCCACACTCTGCAACACGCTTCAGATCAAACTGTTACTCACTCACACTCTGCAACACGCTTCAGACCAAACTGTTACTCACTCAACACGCTTCAGATCAAACTGTTACTCACTCACACGCTGCAACACGCTTCAGACCAAACTGTTACTCACACGCTGCAACACACTTCAGACCAAACTGTTACTCACTCACACTCTGCAACATGCTTCAGACCAAACTGTTACTCACACGCTGCAACACGCTTCAGACCAAACTGTTACTCACTCACACGCTGCAACACGCTTCAGACCAAACTGTTACTCACACTCTGCAACATGCTTCAGACCAAACTGTTACTCACACTCTGCAACACGCTTCAGACCAAACTGTTACTCACACTCTGCAACATGCTTCAGACCAAACTGTTACTCACACGCTGCAACACGCTTCAGACCAAACTGTTGACTCTCACATCTCAGTTGTCTCAAAGCTCAAAAGTCCTTCTCTAACTCACCTGCTTCTCTTACATCACCTTTGTAATCAGTATAGATTTAATCAGGGAAATCAATCAGGGATAATGGGCCATATCCTACGCCCAGTGCAAGGGCAAGGGCAAGCGTTATCTTTGCTCGTTTCACTCAAAATCAAAAAATGTTTCTTTTAATTACCACTGGGTCGCCGAAACACGTCCTTTGATGTACTGACCCAGTGGTAATTAAAGGAAAAGAAGGGAGATTTTGAGTGGAACTAGCAAAGATATGGCCCATGGCTTTGACCTGGATTCAATTGCTTGGACTTCTGTGTCCCTACAGGCAATACAGCATTTTTCTCAGTGCATATTTATTTTCTCTGTGTATATTTATTTTCTCTGTGTTATATTTATTTTCTCAGTGTATATTTATTTTCTCTGCGTATATGTTTTGGTGTGAAGAGCAGACTTTCTGTAGAGTTGATCATTTCAGCTGTGTCGTTGTTTCGTTTCATTTGAGCGTGCGTGGAGATGTTCCTTTCGACACGTTTAAACGACGCCGTTAAACGTTAAACACTGAGCTGTGTCTTCCGAGGAGCGTGAAGGTATAATGGCGGGCCAAATCAAATCCCTTCATTGTAATGATGTCTCTTTCATGGCCTGCAGTACCTCCCTGTGTCCACGCTCCTCCTTCATTCTCTCACTTCCAGACACTAATCACTGAGTCACTCCCCACCACGCTCCATGTGGGGGCGAGCACAATCAACAACGACAGGGAGAGAGAGAGAGAGGGGGGGGGGGGGGGGGGGGGAGATAGAGAGAGAGGGGGGGAGGGGGTTATTTCTCGTCTATCTCTTTCACACACACACACACACACACACACACACATACACATACACATACACACACACACACACAGAATATGCGTGACTTCTGATTTATGATGTGCTCTTGTCAGCGCATAATTAGCAGTTAAGGATTGTTTTATGATGGCTTTGCAGAGGGAATGGGAATAGTGATGGGAATTACGGCTCTTTGAAGGGAGCCGGATCTTATAGCGGCTCCTCGTTCCCCCTTTTTTTTTAGGAGGTGGGCTAGGGATGTCACAATATATCGTCCCACAATATATCGCGATATCAAAACGTGACAATATGTATCGTTGAGATGAAATCTCATATAGTGAGAAAAAGAAGCTGAACATGGTGGCACTGATCTGCATCTGATTGCATGCTCGCTCTCCTTTTCATTACTTTGTTTGAACAGACGAGGGACGTCACAGTCAGACACGGAGGATGAAAATGGTGAAATTACTCAAATTAGCGTGGAGGATGCCCCCTCAAATTACAAATCGATCGCAAAAAAATATTGTTAAAATATCGTATCGTATCGTTATCGTGAACCCAGTATCGTGTATTGTATCGTATCGTGAACTGAGTGTATCGTGACACCCCTAGGGTGGGCACTAGCCTACTGTTTATCTGCGAAATCACTAGGATAATGATATGGTACGATTTGGATCAGATTTGATCTTAGACCCACCACTATTTCATTTTGCATCTGTGGACTGCAGCAGCATTAAATTACTCATACAGTATTTCCAGACCTAATGTCAATGATCTGCATTGTAAACATGACACAAGGTGACACCATATCCATCTGCGCTTAGTCAGTGAATTTACTTCTTCTATGAAATGTGTTGTGTAAATAAAGTTGGCTTTCCTTGAATGCAATTCATGCAACACTTCGCTGCTCAGAAAGTCAGCAGATGCACTCCGCGGCGTTGCCCATTTTGATATTAAGCTGAGTCCACCCACCCAGGCCAGTTACAGCATGCGCCGGTAGCAATTAACGAGTGCACCTATCCTCCCTGCTCAGCGGACTAGCAGAGGGAGGGAGGAGGGAGGTCTACACTGTGTGTGTGATGGGGAGCGGCAGGCAGTGAAATTTAGGCAC
>NC_139628.1:50875371-50885371 GCF_964638095.1 Poromitra crassiceps | reverse complement strand
ACAATAATAATAATAACAATAGTAATGACAGCAATAATAACACCAATAATAATAATAATAATAATAAATATTAATAGTAAGAATAATAATAATAAATATAGCCGCAAGCGGCGATGCGGGGTCCAAGCTTCCGGTGACTTGGGGGGTATATGTCAGATAGTGCACATTTATTCAGACTTGGTATGTGCACAAGTAAACAAAGTTTGGTTGAGATCCGGTGACCTGACGGTTTCCAAGCAGTACTAGTAGTAGTAGTAGTAGCAGTAGTAGTAATAGTAGTAGTAGTAGTGTTGGTAGTAGTGGGAGTGGTAGCAGTAGTAGCAGCAGAAGTACTAAGAATAGTAGTAGTAGTAGTAGCAGCAGCGGCAGTAGTAGTGGTGGTTGGCTGTTATAGCGCCACCATCTGGTGGATTGGTGTAATTTTTTCCTCTGAGTAGTGGGTGATGTCTTGAAACTATGTAGAAAGGTGGGTGATGTGGGGCGTATGGTTTCTGAGATCCACACACTTTTAGGGCAGGAAAAGAACAAAAGCAAATACACACAAGTTTAGACATTTATCATTTCAAAACGGTTTCACGTATCCAAAATCCTTTAATAACTTTAGGTCGGGGTAGTCCATAGATAACCCAGAAAAAGTTTCGTGTGATTTGGCCAAACAGTCTAGGAGGAGCTCGCAAAAGTAGGTTTTTGATCAAATTAAAAATGGCGGAAAATCTACCACACAGAAATGGGCGTGGCGTAGTGGGTTAGATACATGATGCTCCAGGGAAATCAGTAGATGTGGAATATTGATTCTACAGCTCGCAGTTCAGAAGTTATGGACCGACAAACGTGAAATTGGCTGTTATAGCGCCACCATCTGGTGGATTGGTGTAATTTTTTTACTCTGAGTAGTGGGTGATGTCGTGAACCTGTGTGGAAAGTTTGGGTGATGGGGGGTGTATGGTTTCTGAGATCCACACACTTTTAGGGCAGGAAAAGAACAAAAGTAAATACACAAAAGTTTAAACATTTATCATTTCAAGACGGTTTCACGTATCCAAATTCTTTCTAAGTTTTTTAATCAGGGAAGTCCAGAGATGACACACAAAAAGTTTAGGCTCATTCGGGCAAATGGCCTAGGACGAGTTCGTTATTTATTTTTTGGAGAAAGTCCAAGATGGCGGAAAATCTAGGCACACGCAAATGGGCGTGGCCTATATGGATAGATGCGTATTGATCCAGGGAATACAGCCGAAGTGGAATTTTGATTCTACGCCTCACGGTTCAGAAGATATGGACCATAACGCGAAATGGTCTGTTATAGCGCCACCATCTGGCCGATATGGGTAATTTTTTGTTTCTGAGTAGTGAGGCACATTTACAATCTATGTGCCCAGTCTGGCTACGCTGAGCATTACAGTTTCTGCTGTACATACAGTTTTACCGGAGAAGAAGAAAAAAAAAAAAAAAAATCGGAACAGATACAATAGGGATCCACGCACTTCGTGCTTGGACCCCTAATAATAATAATAATAATAATAATAATAATAATAATAATAAATATAGCCGCAAGCGGCGATGCGGGGTCCAAGCTTCCGGTGACTTGGGGGGTGTATGTCAGATAATATAGACACTGAATTGCACATTTAATCAGAGTTGGTATGTGCACAAGTGCACAAAGTTTGGTTGAGATTTGGTGACCTGACCGGGTTCAAGCAGTAGTAGCAGTAGTAATAGTAGTGTGTGTGTGTGTGTGTGTGTGTGTGTGTGTGTGTGGCAATGTGCACTGGAGCTAGCGGCTGAATTACACCAACTAAGGTACAACCTTGCTACAGTGAACATTTAAGCTAGAATCAGGGTGTAAATGACATTTTCAAGTCAACTTGGCATCTCAGGGCTTGTGGAGAGTTTGATTACACCAGGTGAGCAGTATGGAAGCATTCTATGTATTTGTTTTTTCTCATGGTCAACTTCACTCAGCAGACAGCCCTGTTGTGGTTAGAGTACAGTTCTATCTCTGTGTGTGATGCGTCCAGAGTGCTTTACCCAGTACACCGACTGCATGCAAGTACCGCATAGTACCCCACTTCAAATAAACCAAACTATACCTTTCACAAATCAACTCAATAAGTGTCAAACTAAATGAATGCCTGCTAAACTGTTTTCGGATGTGCGAGATGTGCAAAATAAATAAGCATTGTTTCCGTTTTCGGTGGAGTGTCCCTTTAAGGCCAAAACTAACATCTCAGTTGGCTTTAATTAAAACACAAGATAGGAATACATTTCAAATCACAACACATTGCCGTCACTTCAAATTACCTTCATACCTCCCTTTACATAACATTGAAAATATATTTCAGATTGTGTAAACCTCCCTTTAAACTCACAGATTTGGCTTTTGGAGGTTTCATTCAGCAGGTTTCAAAGATAAGTTGAATTGGATGTTAAAAAACGTTCCCTCTATACTGCCAACTGTCTTGCACCATCTCCATTCATCAGTGATTCAGTGCACCTGGTACAGAGCCTGACCACAGCCCAACTCTGATTGGCTCAGTCACACTGCAGGATTACAAGCCCGCCAACTTCTGTTTCATGTAAAATACATTGGTGATACATTTTGCAGTGTAAACATTGGTGAACTGGGTTTACAATTATCAAATTATGTGTTCTTAAGTTAAAGCAACTCTGTTCAACATGTGGTAAAATATCAGCCAGGATGAGCGGTTAATGCGTGTCACACCTATGAACAGGTGAGGGCAATGTGACCCCTCAGCACTGGACCCAGATAAAACCACAAGGAAAGATGGCAGGCACACAGCAGGACAAGGTGCAGGGTGATTTTATTTTCCCAACATCAAAAGTGACAGTGAGGCAATCAGCATGTTGTCTGTGGATAAGAACACAAACAGAATTATTTACCCAAATACACAATGTTAACAAGCAATCCAAATGACATCAAATTAGCAATAAACAAACAATGTAACAATCAATTAAAGCAACAATAAACAATATATTTCAACCATGCTAAAGAAAAAAACATATGCAATTCACCTTTAAGGTCAGCATGAGTTGGACTGGCTCACAGCACCTCTGTAGCAGCAGACTGGGGTTTGGGGCAAGTTTTGCACTTCTTTTATAGCCATAGCTCCACCCATCTCCCCACCCACGTGGCACAATCCACAAGTGAGTGAGTGAAGCACTCTGGGAGATGAAGTACACCAGTGGTGGCCATTTTAGTGTGCGTGTGCGTGTGTGTGTGTGTGTGTGCGTGTGTGTGTGCGCGTGTGCGTGTGCGTGTGCGTGTGCAAACAGACAAAATAGTCATAGGAAGTAGTATGTTTAGCAATAAAAAACAATATAACAATCAAACAAACAATAAACAATATATTTTAACCATGGCTAAAGAGAAAAACATATGCAATTCACCTTTAAGATCAGGATGGCTTGGAATGGCAATTCAACAATGGCTAACAAAACTACAACTTACTTAATAATGCATCTGAAGGGAGGATAAACACCAGACTGAAACACCAACACAGCCTCTACTGCAGTAACGGACACACACTGAGTGTAGAGGCTGATTAGCGTCTTAAGTGCAGGTGTGTGGTGATCAGTCCAGAATTAGGTGCAGGTGTGGTGTATATGTGTGTGCGTGTGTGTACGTGTGTGTGTGTGCGCGTGTGCGTGTGTGTGTGTGTGTGTGTGTGTGTGTGTGTGTGTGTAGATCCGGTGACCTGACGGTTTCCAAGCAGTACTAGTAGTAGTAGTAGTAGCAGTAGTAGTAATAGTAGTAGTAGTAGTGTTGGTAGTAGTGGGAGTGGTAGCAATAGTAGCAGCAGAAGTACTAAGAATAGTAGTAGTAGTAGTAGCAGCAGCGGCAGTAGTAGTGGTGGTTGGCTGTTATAGCGCCACCATCTGGTGGATTGGTGTAATTTTTTTACTCTGAGTAGTGGGTGATGTCGTGAACCTGTGTGGAAAGTTTGGGTGATGGGGGGTGTATGGTTTCTGAGATCCACACACTTTTAGGGCAGGAAAAGAACAAAAGGAAATACACAAAAGTTTAAACATTTATCATTTCAAGACGGTTTCACGTATCCAAATTCTTTCTAAGATTTTTAATCAGGGAAGTCCAGAGATGACACACAAAAAGTTTGCGCTCATTCGGGCAGATGGCCTAGGACGAGTTCGTTTTTTTTTTTTTTTAGAAAGTCCAAGATGGCGGAAAATCTAGCAGACTTAAATGGGCGTGGTCTATATGGATAGATGCGTATTGATCCAGGGAATCCAGCAGATGTGGAATTTTGATTCTACGCCTCACGGTTCAGCAGTTATGGTCCAATACGTGAAATGGTCTGTTATAGCGCCACCATCTGGTCAATATGGCTAATTTTTTGTCTCTGAGTAGTGGGGCACATTTCCAACCTATGTGCAAAGTCTGGCTACTGTAGCCCTTACAGTTTTTGCCGTGCATACTGTTTTAGCGGAGAATAAGAAAAATAATAATAAACGGAACAGATACAATAGGGATCCACGCACTTCGTGCTTGGACCCCTAATAATAAATAAATAAAAAGTGATGATATTGATTTCAGTTTCATTGATGCATTAACTGGTGTTATCATTAAGCTATTCTGTTACATGTCCCCCCAAAACACAAGAGAACGGAGAGTCAGAGAGAAAAGAAAAACACGTGAAAAGTGGGTTATTATAATGTATCATGTTTGATACATTTGATACATTATCATAATGCATCATGTTTGATACATTATAATCATATATAGAGTGCCTATAAGTCTCGCCATCGCGAGATAGGGACCTGAGCTATGAGATTCTCCATTCATTTCCGCAGATGTTTCTTAAAATCCTTACTCTATAGAAACACACACACACGCACGCACACACACGCACACACGCACGCACACGCACACACGCACACACACACACGCACGCACGCACACACGCACGCACGCACACGCACACACACACACACACACACACACACCCCTCAGTATCACACTCACAGACTGCAGTCCTGTATGTTTGCTCACAATATGTGAGAGTACACAGCTGTCTTCTCTGGAGACTCAGCCCATGAGCTGCTGTGATGGAGGTGACCTTGAAAGCACACATACCTTCAATATTCCTGTTAGACCCTGAACCTTCTTCGAGCAAACAACACTGACAATATCAAACGTAATACATACGAACACACCCACATCCTGCCTGTCTCTCTCTCTCTCACATGCACACGTACAATAGAGTATATGAGGGCAATCTAATTCCGTGTTGATTACCTATTCACCTTATTCTTCGCCCATACAAGGACGCTTCTGCATGACGTCATTTCGTAATGGTCTTTCCGGTTTTAAACACGGAAGTAGAGTACGCCTACCGCAGTCATTTAGACTTGCCAAAAAGCTGTTTTCAAGCAACAACAAAAAACGCAAACGGTTTTAAAGTTTTAATATTTGTCGGGGTGAGAACGTAACATATATGTGACCAGTTTATCAGAATAACGCCTATTGGAAATCTTTAACGAGCAGCGAGGACCGGGAGCGCTGGCTGTGCTGACACCGGTCGGACTAGCTATCTGTCAAACCCTACTGTAGTTAGGCTACTGGCAGTGAGAAAACACTGTCGACGTGCTTTTGTAACTAACGTTAAATGCCGACCGGGTACAGCCATCGGCTCCTCGCAGCAGTAACGTTATGAACATGTAACTGAAGTTGGCCGCAGTGTGTAGCTTAATTCTGAATGTTGCCAAACTTCATTCATACTGACGTTTTATTTTGAAAATGGCCGCCAACTAGCGCTGAACCGGAAGAACAAATACGTTGCGTCGAACGCGGAAGAGAGAAAAAGTGGGCGTGCTGAATAAGGTGAATGGGGGGGGGTCCCTAGTTCTGACTCTTCGTGGGGTACCACTGCTGCTGTGGGAATAATACAAGGACAGCTCGCTGCTATATAGGCTATGAAGATCACGTGTCTTTATATAATAATCCGCCTTGGTCAGGAGAGCTAACACAGATTATGAAGTCAGTTGAAGACCTTAAAATAAAAATTAAATTTAGATAAAAATGTCCGTGTTAAAGCAAATTTATACTGACTGCGGAGTGTCCGGTGTCCGCGGTGTTCACGGCAAGACCGTTCTCTCCGCAGAGGCACATCCTTTTATGGTAAATGCGGTAGCAGTGCAGTGTCTCTATCAAGTGTTTCGGTATTTCTGTACTTCTTCTGCCAGGCAATGCTCAAACCCGTTCATTTTGCACTGATTTCGCCGGTCACTTGGCCAGTTTGTGGAGGCTTCTTCCCTATACAGTACAAACCATAGCAAACATTAGCCTCGGAATTGACTGCACGAGCTCGCGGCGGGCTCCGCGGAGTTCCATTTTTTGAGAGGAGCTCCGTGCAGTCCCTCCGCAGAGCCTGTGCGGAGCGCCGCACAGAGCCTCCGCTCCGCGAACACTGACACTCCGCAGTTAGTAGTAATTAGCTATTACACGCAACCATCTGGGAAACTCATCCTTGGAAAGAAACTGTTTGGAAGGCGATTGGATGAGCGATCTGTCCATCACCTTCTATCACAGGGCTAAGGACCGCCTTTATTGTACACATATGTTGGATCAGTCGGCAATAGAGAGGTCCAGGGATGACGTATTTTTGTAGGCTGAATGCGGAAGTCCCGAACTTCCTGGTTCTACACTGTTTCTGTCTATGGGATTTTTGAATGGGTTTTTGGCGATATGCTTCAAATAATGTCTGTGGGCAACGCAAGTTTAATCAAACGCGAACCAAGGTTCAGCGGGATAATCTTCACACATGAGGACCACTTTCATGAGTTTTGTAGCGTAAATGCGAGCCCTAGAAGTAAAATGCTCAAGCTAAGCTAATCCTGAACTACACACTGTCGCATAGGCTTCACGTCACGTCAGCAGTCAACCTGGACTGTTGTTGGATGTGTGCACTGATTACCTCGGGCTGAACGGGGCTGAACCAGGTGAGGGAAAGAGAATTTCCATGTTCGCCCTTTGAAGTGGTGACGTTATTGACGTATATATCCACATCGACTCAGCAGTGTAGTCTCATTTAGCCGTTTGCTAGCTAGCCGCCCGTTTAACGGCATGTAAAAGCTTCAAAACTCATAAAAGTGGTCTTCATGTGTGAAGATGATGTTACTAAACACTGGTTCGCGTTTGATTAAGCCAGCGTTGCCCAGAGAGATTATTAGAAGCATCGCGCCAAAAACCCATTCAAAACTCCCATAGGCGAAAACTGTATGGAACCAGGGGCGTTAGCATCGATGATTTCCGGACTCGTTACTGGACCTCTCTATACAGCCAGTCTCTTTTTGAGGCCAATGCGGAAGTTGCCATACTCTCAAATGGCCAGTGGGGGGCGCAGCTTGTGTAACATCATCCCCTGAACGTCCATTCAACTCTATGTGAAACGAGCCAACTTCTCTCTCGGTCTCTGTCTTAAATAAACACTTTACAAATGAGTTTATGGTCTGAAAAAACAATTTCAAGTATTTTTCATGCTCTCAAGGCTCCAGTTTTTTTAATTATAGCCCCATTTCGAGGAAAATAGGCGATATACTTCGGATATTGGGAAACAGTAATACTTCCGCCCGTTAGAGGCAGCAATGTGCCGCAAAGGCATCTAGTCTGCGGAAAGTACACGAATAAGAAAACCTAGCAAAACAAGGCTAGTATGGCTAGCAGATAGCAAGTCATACTTTAGCAAATTATCAGAAAATAGCGCTACTTTATGATATTTTAATAATGTTAGTAGACACACGTAACTGTATAGATGGCATACATGTAACGTGATGCTCATAACATGGCGGACCATTTAACGTTATCTAACGGTATGTAAAGTAGCCTAACGTTAAATGGTCTGTCCATGTTATACAGTAAGCGTCATAAGGTTATATGTTAACGTGACATAACATCACAAGTTTTTGCAGACTTGAATGCTGTTGGTCGTTTGTTCAATTTGCTTTTCTGTATGGTATTGGACATTTCAAAATGATACATACTTGTCTTGAGGCATCCGCCAAGCTCAGCAATTTGTTATCCTTATTTTAAAACATACTTTATCAGATCGATATAACTCAACATAGCCTAAGGTCTTGCACGAATATGTCTACTGGCAAGCATATATAGATAATCTACCAAGCAACACTTGATACAAATATAGGTAACCATTTCACAGCAGTACAGCCTACCATGGTGGAAAATTAACCATTCTTTAAGTTTGAATGATATCAAAATATATGTTGCATGGTGTAGCCTTTGTTTATGTCGAATTGTTACAGATAACCATATTTCAATAAATATAAATCATTCGTTGATTTGAAGCAGTCGGTTGGTTCTCCATCTTCATTCTTCTTCCTGGTCATTTGGTCGAAGCTGGTTCACTCGACATCAAATATCTTTATATCACATCTTATTAACAACCTGCCTGCTCTGACCAGACAACTATAATGGGCTCGTTCTATGAGATTTGCGGTACATTCGGGTACATGATTTACTTTTAGCACATAGCCTACACAACAAGGTTCTTTGTTGGCAATGTTTATTGACAAAAACACACTGGCAGATACATACCAAATGGTTCAAAGTAAATCTATCAAAAGTCTCAAATCTGTCAGCATTTAGCTTATGTTATTGCAATATCTTAGGTTGAACAACTGATGATCAGCAATATTCTCACAGTAATATGCACATGGGAATCAAAACGTAGCATTCATTTTCACAAATAATTTGACCAAGGGACAATGTGCCTCTGTTCTGTTGTGCTGTTCCTGCTCCACCATGGTACTCCGACGGCCATCCCTTGAAGAAACAAACGACACCGTGTTATATTAATTACTATAACATAACGCCACCAAATTTCAGTTGAAGTAGGCTATAACGGTGCTCACACGTTAGCACACGATGCTAATCGAGCTAGCGTTAGCTTACAAACATGAGCATCACTCAAACAGTCCAACGAGTCCAACATAGCAGAGCACCAAGTGCGCGACCAAATCCACCTCAGTTATCAATTTTAGAGTTTGCCCAGAGATAAGTATAATAGCAGTTTACCTTGTGGAGGCTTAGCAGCAGCTAGCAGGCTGGAGACTCACACCAGGCACAATGCACCAGGATCACACCACACCATGGTCTCTTGGCCAGGCCCCGGACAAGACGGTGGTCGGCTGGCTGGACTCCTACTCGCCCATACCTTCAGACTAAAAGTTATTATATTTGTTGTCCTGGACCATTTCACCACTGCAACCAGCCAGCCAGCGAGCAAGCTAGCAAACAGAAGCGAACAACAAGATGGCAGTCGTTCAAGCCTGTGAGACAAATTCGGAAACTCCCCCGGCAGCCGCTAGGGGCAGCCGCCCCCTCCTCCTTCTTCTTCTTCTACTAGTGTTTTAACAGCCCTCTCTCCCCGTACTTCCGTGTAAAGTTAATCCATTCAACCAATCAACGATGAGCAGGAAGCGGGAGATTCAAGCCTCATTTTCTGCTATCAAAACCCAATGGGTGACGTCACGCTGACATTGTCCAGATTATTATTATACAGTCAATGTGTTGTATTGTATTGTATTGTACTGCAATATGCTATGTTATATTATATAACACTACACTGTACTAATTCATGAACTTCTAAAAAACGTTTGATTTGTAATAGAGTGAGGTGATTCACTCTCTTTTTGTCTTTGTTGTTATAATTATCAGCAATGTTACTGTATTATGTTTTCGTTTTTATGTTATATGTTTGGACCCCAGGAAGAGTAGTCTCACCTTGGTGAAGACTAATGGGGATCCACAATAAACAATAAACAATAAGCCTCCTCCTTGCGGACTCAAACGCGTAATGTGGCAGCATGGCAAGTTGGATTTCAGCTGTGATGAGCTCGCCAAATGAGACCTCCACTTTAAAGGAACACTCCGCCCATTTTCAACCAGCTTTGTATCATTAGAACATCAGTAGTATATCAGAAAACTGTAAACGCTTTTGAAGTC
>NC_139628.1:50867871-50870371 GCF_964638095.1 Poromitra crassiceps | reverse complement strand
GCTCTGCCCCCCCCCCCCCCCCCCCCCCTCCCTTCATCCAGCCTGTCTGTCTGCATTATAGGCTATTATTCCATATTATTATGCTTCTCAAACCAATCTAACTGCAGTTTCAATACTGCAAGCATGTAAATACGCTACACTATAGCAAGATCAAAGTGAAAATAATGTTCTATGCATCAGCTAGAAAAATATAGCCTATTAGATTGGTGAAAGTTTGTCCAGAAAGATATCATTTTCTCTCGCCTGCTGCAGGAAGGATGATGCACATAAATATACCCTACATTATGTCAAGTCATTGCATAAATGTGTTTTTATTGTAAAACTAAATGTGAAATAGGGCCAAGTTATTGGACGGACATCACAGTATAGCAGATGCCATTAGAAGCGCGTTCCGAAGCGCGTTCCGCTGTTCCTTCTCTAAATCACGTTAACTCGACAAGGGGTATATATATGCCCAGGAGGACATATATGTTTCACATAGGGTGGTGTTTTCATTTCGAGGTTTTATTTGGTCCAATATTGAAATGTTGACAATGGCAGGCTGTGTTACCATTACACATTAATTTAGAACTACCTTTTATATCTATTTTGGCTCATTTGGTGGCTATTTAGTAGCGAAATGAAGAAACACAATGCATGCTGGGAACTCAGAGAGAGAGAGAGAGAAGGGTGACAGAGAAGAAGCAGTGAAGGCAAAGAATAGGCCTGCTTTTGAAAAGCGCAAAGCGCTAAATGTAGGCCAGCTCCCAAGATATGACTAGGCTGGTATTTAGCGCCGACACGCCCACTTTGGGACTGCGCCACGCCCATTCGGCCTAAAGCGCATTTGGCAGCCTAAAGCCTATTGCTATCTTGCCGAAACAGGCGCAAGGCACGTTTTTTTGCGGTTAAGGCCCGTAATAGCGCCGATGGCCTGTGGGAGAATAGAGCCCTATATGTCCAAACAAGATCTTGAAAAACTAATTCATGCTTTCATTTCTAGCAGGCTAGACTACTGCAACAGTCTTTTCAATGGTCTTCCCAAAAAAGCTGTTAAACAACTTCAGCTCATTCAGAATGCGGCTGCTAGAGTTCTAACAAGAACCAAGAAAGCTGAACACATTACACCAGTTCTCAAATCCCTGCATTGGCTGCCAGTAAATCTTAGAATAGACTTTAAAATTCTGCTAATAGTTTACAAATCTCTCAACGGGTCAGGCCCACACTACATCTCTGAAATGCTTCTACACTATGAACCATCCAGATCCCTGAGATCTTCAGGCACTGGTCTACTAATTGTCCCAAGGACCAAATCAAAACATGGTGAAGCCGCGTTCTCCCACTATGCCTCTCATAACTGGAACAAACTCCCTGAACACATTAGATCTGCCCCTACTCTGCCTATTTTTAAATCCAAGCTAAAGACCTTTATGTTTACTCTTGCTTTTAACACATTGAATGCCAGCCATGTTTTCATTCCTGTAGGTAAGTTGTGCCAGGGGTGTTTTTGACGATTCTGGCTCATTTTAGAAGAGCCGAGGATTCTTTTCTGTTAAGAATTCATGAACACCAATCAACTAAAAATAACTAATAGAATGTGTGCTTTCTCTGTCTAAAAGAGTTAGTTTGCAGAGTTAGTAGTTATGTAGATATTAGCCGTTGAGTACAGCATGGTTTCAGCGTCTGGAAATTTATTCAGAGATAAATGGCTTTTTGTGAAACAGTCACTTTAACCATTCATTTTTGGCATCAGTAAGACCGTCAGACATTCTAAACAATAGTTTTGAACAGTAATTTCCTCCATAACAACAGGAAACACCCCTCTCATTCAAACTCCTCCCTCCGTGTGTCTTCTCCTCCTTCCTCCTGGCTCTAACAGCGGGCGTGTCAGAAGCGCGTTGCTGCTGCCTGCCTGCCTGTCTGCCTGTCGGGCAAGACGAGTCTGAAATGGATTACTGTAAAATCGCGTCGCCATTTCCTTGAATGGCTTGCTCCCGCGGTGTGTGTGTGTGTGTGTGTGTGTGTGTGTGTGTGTGTGTGTGTGTGTGTGTGTGTGTGTGTGTGTGTGTGTGTGTGTTCGCGCGTTGCTGCGCGGCTCTGGGGGGAAGGGATCTCTGTCCGTTCTGTGTGTGTGTGTCCGGGCTTCTGACTGTAAAATCGCCAAGCCATTTCCGCGGGAGGCGGCTGCTTTTGTGGCTTTTGGGTCCCGTGGCTGTGACTTCTCTCGGTCTCTGTCGCCACTTAGTGGTCGGTAAAATAGATTACACACATGCTCTTGCTCCAAATAGTTATCTCGAAGATGTAAAAGGGGTTGATTGATGTCCCACCGTCAAAAAAAAAAAATGTTTATGTAAGACGAGTTAGCTCGTCCTTGGCACTTAAGCGCTGGATTATGTAAGACGAGTTAGGTCGTCTATGGCACTTAATGAGTTAACTGCTACTAAACTACTGCCTCTCTCGGCCTGTAATTTAAAAAAAAAAAATTCCTGTACATTTCCAACAAATGGACTGTACATGTAAT
>NC_139628.1:50860371-50862871 GCF_964638095.1 Poromitra crassiceps | reverse complement strand
GCCTTTCGTTTCAAAATAAAAGCGATCCCGTGTTTTTCATGCTTTTCCATGCAGATTGTTTTATAAAAAAAAAAAAAAAAAAAAAAAAAATCCTCTGAAATATTAGGGGAGGTCCGGACCTCCCCGTCCTCATAGCTAGTTACGGCCATGCCAACACCAATTAGCAGATGTCCAGCTATCATGAACCCGAATTGGTAAACATCTTCTACATCTTCTACTGTCAAAATGGCAAGGCAAAGGGTTTGCCACTTTTTCCAACCATCCATAACGTACCCCGCTGAGAACGTTCCATCCGGGCATTTTGGCTCACCCGGTCCAGCATTCTTTGTGGAGATAATCTTATCAATCGCGTTGAGAGACCAGCTTATTAATTCCATAATTCTTCAGGTTTAGGTTCTATGAATAGCGGAGAGCAGAAGGTTTTTTTTGCAGGGAGCAAGCTGGGGAGTCAGGAAGCAGGAGAGCGAGGAAATGCGACTGCTCAGTCCAAGGGCAAGAGGAGGAAGGATCTATCATGTGATCTATCATGTGATCTACCATGTGCCATTTCAAACCAGGCAAGTCAACTGCTAAGCTTATAGCCCAGGAAGGTTTGCACCAGGGGCGTATCTACGGGTGGGCCTGGGTAGGCACAGGCCCACCCACTTCTTGCCCTGGCCCACCCAATTTTTTTTTTTTTTTTTTTTTTAATTGGTTGTTTTCTAGAGGCAAACTTGCTGCTGCATTGCTAGCCAATGGTTTTGTTACTTTTGTAAAAACGCAGGGCACATCATCTCCAGAGTCTAATGCATGACAACTTCATGACATCTAGGAATTTTGTTCTCTCTGTGGATAAATAAACCAGAGGGCGTCTTGTTCAAACTTGAAGCAGCCTCAGTGTTGTTATTTTTTAAACTCACAGCAGTATATGGATCAGTGGTTCTAATTTCTGTATAAAGTAACAGTATACACACAAGTATAAGCATTCATGTATGCAACATTTGGCACCTATATGTAACCTTTTAAGGTTGAGATAATTGTATTATCATTATATGGTCCAAATATTTCAGTAAAGCACTTGAAACACTTGAAATATTCTTGCTTGGGTGGTATCATTCTACTTGAAATGATGGTCAAATGCATTATTTTTAGTAAAATAACACGTCAAATTTTTTTTTTCATCTGCACCCCTTCCTATCCAGGCCCACCCAATTTGATCCAGGCCCACCTATAATTCAATTTCTGCATACGCCCCTGGTTTGCACTATTTGATTTCTGAACCGTCAAATGGGCCAAAAAGATCAGCCGCCCTATTAGTCTAGACTAGAGTGCCAATGTCACACCCTCTTCTGGGATAGGCATATGAACCAAGGCATTCTCTGCCATTCATTTTTCCATAGACATTTCATATATCATATATATATATATATATATATATATATATATATATATATATATATATATATATATATATATAAATAATATATACACACACTCTGTTATATATGTTATATATGTTATAACATATGTTTAAGCAATATAGCATGAGAGCCAGTGTGTTGTGGCAAATTTATAAAACGGCTCTCTCAAATCAAGCAATCTGATTGGTTCACAGCCATTGTATAATTCCAGTAACCGAGTTCAATAACCCATGGCCATGGGTTATTGGTTGCCATGGCAACTCTCTTACTAAAAGGCAGCGCTGCGCTCGAGCCAAACAGCTTTCTCCTGATCTGCTGTATGGAGGGTCACTAGTCCTTCAAGTCTTTGTACAATGAGTCATTATGGACGCATGATGGCGCAACTCTCTTACTAAAAGTACCTCAAAAACAAAATGGCGGAGACAGCTTTCAGATCCTTGTGAATCGATCTTCGCTTATAACTTTACTAATACTTCGCAGAAAATGATGTTTTGTACAAGAATAGATGCGGGCTAATGTCTTAACCCCTCTCTCGCGCGCCCTCACTCTTAACCCCGCATTTCTAAATAAGACGTAACGTTACTTGGTGTCGGCATACGGCTCTGGTGTCGGGCTTTGCAAAAAGCTCTCAGCTTCTCAGCAAGCGCCAGGATTGGCCAATGTCGACTTCAGTCTCCAGAACGATCCAATCAAATCACCCGCACGTCTATGTTCTTGCTAGAGGTCCCGCCTTACAGTAGTGTTTCAAGAATACCATGCCAGTCGGACTTATAGTATTATTATTATTATATTATTATAATTGGAAACCGTTTTATAAAAGCAATATAGCACTCGAGCTGTGTGGTGTTGTGGAATATATCCCGTTGATAACAGCTTATCAGCGGGATATATTCTCCACAACACACTTGCTCTCATGCTATATTGCTTAAATATCCCGCTGATCAGTTGTTATCCCACGAGGCCGCAGGCCGAGTGGGATAACTGCTGAGCAGCGGGATATATGCCACAACACACGCTGCTCGAGTGCTATATTGCTTTTATAAAACGGTTTCCAAGTATGATAATATAAATATAATAATAATACTATAAGTCCGACTGGC
>NC_139628.1:50845371-50855371 GCF_964638095.1 Poromitra crassiceps | reverse complement strand
CTGTTTGACATTTTAATTACTTAATAATTACTCACTATAATTAGACCCTTCTCAAGGGGGCCATTTTGTGTCGAAAAGGCAGGGTAAACACAGGTGTAAGCAAAACACTAATGAGGGTTTCCAACTTCCATGATTGGAATTTGGAAATCCTCATTAGTGTTTTGCTTGCACCTGTGTTTATTCTGCCTTTTCGACACAAAATGGCCCCCGTGAGAAGGGTCTATTATGTAAATGTTTTTACATGTTTTCCATAAATGTTACGAAATATTCACAAATCACAACTAAAATACCATTTAACAGTTTATTTTTTTCCCAACAATGAATCACCAATGTTCATATCACATGTGACATCTGGAAGCATCTACTTAAGGTGCATTCCGTAAAACCTTCCAAATGGTTGAAACAACAAAACCGTGGAATTAGCTTGACCAGGGATGCAAACATGGATAATGAAAAAGGTGACATACCAGGGCAGACACAAGACCACTCAAAAATCATTCACTTAAAGGGATAGTTCGGTTTGTTTGAAGTGGGGTCCTATCAGCTAGTTCCATACACTAACTGAAATAGGTACAGTGTTCTGGACGCTGAGCACACCGTTTATCGAGACCCAGCAATCTGAAGCAGCAGCCTCCAGACCTCTGTCTCTCTAGTAGACGGGGCCAAGAACTAAAACGTAATTTAGCCACCTAAAACAACGGCCACCTAAACAAATCGATATATGTGTACATGTACGCTCTATTTTGACAATTTTCAGCGCTTTACTTTTCTGCCAAACAGCCTTCTCATTCGGTACTACTTTTTCTCCCACCCGTACAATTGCCGTATTCCTCCGCTAAACGCCTGCACAGAGCCGCGGCGCTGGATTACTCCGCAGATCAGCTGTTATTTTGGGTTATTTCTCCCAGCTTGTTAGTGAAGACAACAAATATAATACACAAACGAAAATATGAGTGATTTTGATAGCGAGGACGATATGCCATTCACCTTGGTGACAAATACAATTATGAACCAGAGAGACTAATATACAGAAGAGGAACTTTTGCAGAGAGAGAGTGAACACGCAGAAAGAGAGATACGAGGAACTGCCATAATAGGCTGCCTAAATGCCGGGGTGTCCTGCAGACCTTTTTCACCATTCCCAGGATGAATTGGGGAAAACGTCCCAGACGTGAGAGGCCAGGTGACTTGTTGTCTCTAAGGTAAGTCAGTGTTTTGTCTCTCTTCTAAGCCTTTCTGTTTTGTAAACCGCGGCTCTGTGTTCTGTGCAGGTGTTTAGCGGAGGAATACGGTAGTTCTACGTTGGGAGGAAATAGTGCCGAATGAGAGGGCTGTTTGACGGTAAAGTAAAGTGCTGAAAATTGTCAAAATAGAGCTTGCATGTGTAGCCCGTGGAATTGAGTACCACACAGGACACAATTACTTCTTTTGTGGTTACTTATCCCTTTTTTTATTTTATATTACTCTTGGTTGGTGAGTAACAGCTTTACAGTGAGCTGTGCAACTTGCTCAACAATTGGCTTCGAGTGCAAAATGGAAATTAAAGAAATAAACAAACATGTCTCAAAAACATACAAAAAAATACGGCAGTGAGTCTACAAGACAAAACAGAATGCACAAATGCATTACAATTAGTACATCTGTCACAAACTTACTATACATACTTCACAATAAACATAACTAGTGTAAACCAACTCACATCTCAGTTTCTTTACAGAGCCCCAGGTTGGGTTACTGGATGATTGCATTCAACTTCACAGTGCAGTCTAGATGAAATAAAATAAGGTACAATTGTCTCACAGTTCGTTTTCATAGATGCAACAATACATTAACCTTTGTGCAATTGAACAAAAACACCATACATGACGAGAGCAAACCAAAATAGCTGTAATGTGTTTACCTTGCTAGCTACTTCTGGTCCGTCATTGTGCTGGCACGTTCATAAACAACTGTCGCCGAAATCCGCCTAAAACATATCAATCCGCCACAAATGTAAGGACTAATATAATCTTCCACAGTTTTACAACAACATAAGAACAAGATTTGACGGCTAATAAACATATTTAAGGCTAGATTACCTACGATGCAGTCTACTCCCGTTTCTCTCATAGCCCTTTCTCCATCGCCCAAACAGGAAGAAAGACCAGAATGCAACGCGCTCAGTGAGAAAAGCTGAATCAAACACGCCCTCTAGTGGCGGAAAACTGTACCTAGGAATTAATCCCCTTTTCTCCTGTTGATTCCTTTATACTCCTGTAACTTGTGAGTTAAGACATGAAATGAAATAAAATACAGATGTAAACATGAACTCAAAAGAAAACCTGCCTAATAGGAACTAAATTAATTCTACCACCTGGCTACATTCTCCCCTGCATTAAAGTCATCGTCCTCGATGACTCGCTCTTCCCCGTGAGTGGACCCAATTTCCCCTTGCAGCGCTTTTTCAAACAGCGCAGTACCCAAACTTGTCAGCACTTGTGCAACCATCTCTGTGCTCACACTAACTGCATTACATGCTGACCGGGGCAAGTGAAAAGGGTTAGTGTGGGCCCCAGCAGTAACACGCTTGCTTTTCCTCATGGCAGGGACAGGCACACTGCCTGCCTCTGATGTCTGAAAATCACTCACTGCAGCATGCTCATCCTCATCTTCTGACTCTGATTGAAAATCATGACTCTCTGCTGATTCTGAGGCATCAACACCCGCACTTTGACGCTCCAACTCTTGAGATTCATTGAAACCTCTCCCCGTTATCACTGGTGCTCTCAACACATCTGTCCTGGCTGGTATGTGTGGTGTCCGACTAGAGTGAGGAGACATGACTTCCTCAACCACCACAAAATCCGGCTCACCAGGCTCAGATATCTCATTAGCAGTAGGCTCAGACTGACTACCCACGAGTAACCCTGCCTTTGTCCTGGGTTTGGGAACGGGGCGTGCACCAGGACGCAACTCTGACCTATGGACTCTTTTGCTGGGACCGCCTTCAAGAGGCTCAACAGTGTGTGTTGTACCCTGAATGTCAATTACCTTATAGACAGTAGGACCCCACGCATCCTGAATCTTATTTCTTCCTAGTGGTCTGTGACGCAAATAGACAAGTTGACCAATATCAACCGGAGGGCAATATACCTTCTCATTCTGCCTAAAGATCCGTTCAGCTGCCTTTTGTTCAGAGTACTCTCTGGCTCGCTCATGGGCTTGTTTGAGTCTCTCCTGGTGTACAGACAACCAGTCTTGTTTCCTGTCTGAAACGTTCTCCTGACCTAACAGTGCATCTACAGGCAAATGTGGCTGCACCCCGAAAAGCAAGTAATGGGGTGAGTATCCAGTGGTGGAATGTGGAGTTACATTATATGCATAAACCAATTCTGGTAGATGCTCTGGCCATCGTTTTTTTTCCTTCTGGGGGAGGCTGCGTAGCAAATCATGGAGTGTCCTGTTATACCTCTCACACTGTGCATTGCCTTGAGGCCGATAGGGAGTTGTACGGGTTTTCCTGACACCATATAACCTGCACAATTCTGCAATAACTTCACTTTCAAAGTTTCTACCTTGATCTGAGTGCAATCTTTCAGGGATCCCAAACTTCATAAACCATTCTTTGAGGAGAAGTTTTGCTACCGTGTCCGCTTTCTGGTCTTTGGTAGGGTAAGCTTGTGTGTATTTCGTGAACACATCCGTGACTACGAGGACATTTTCACGTCCATCGGAAGCTGGTTCCAGAAGAGTAAAATCTACTGCTACTACCTCAAGTGGTCTAGAGGCTAAAAATGCCTTGACCGGTGCATGGATCTTCGGTTGCGGCATTTTGGCGAGCATGCAGCGCTGGCAGTTCTTTACCCAGTTCTCTACATCCTCCCACATCCCTACCCAAAAACATTTCTCTCTGAGAAGGTTTACAGTACGCTCAATCCCTTGGTGTCCCATACCATCATGTACACTCCCTAAAACCTGCTCTCTCAAACACACAGGTAAGAGTAGCTGCCAACACTGACCATGATGCGGGTCATTTATGACACGATACAGCAACCTTTCCCTCTCATGTATGTAGCGCCACTGTTTCAGGAGGCGTGTGACAGACCTAGCCAAGGCTATTTTCTCCCTATGACTCGGCTTCTTCTCTCTGTCCCAAAATCTTCTGAACTCTTTCAGAGTTGGATCGTCTTTCTGGAACTCTGCCAACTGTTCTTTCGTATATCCAGGAAGTGTGTGCGTGTTTCCTTGTGACCCATTAACCTCCGCAGAGCCTGACTCCAAAACACGTATGTGCCTAACTCTACAGCACTCAACACCAGCTGAGACAAGTTCAGGCTCCAAGTTTGTTCCACGTCTCATGAGGTTGCAAATTGCTATGCAGTCATCAAATTCTGAGTCTGTGTCTGGTCCAGGCTCCCCTGCAAACTCCTGCCTAGATAGGGCATCTGCAGCAGCATTGCTACGTCCAGGGCGGTACTTAACCTCAAAATCAAAAACAGACAACTGTGAAACCCACCGCTGCTCTATGGCGCCTAGCTTCGCTGTTTTCAAATGGCAGAGGGGATTATTGTCGGTTAAGACAACAAACTTCGAGCCAAGTAAGTATCCTCTAAACTTTTCCGCTACTGCCCACCTTAAAGCAAGCAGCTCCAGTTTCATGCTACTGTAGTTGCGGTCATTTTTCTCTGCCCCACGTAGTCTACGGCTGGCATAGGCTATGACTCTTCTGGTGTCACCTTGCTGTTGGTACAAAATAGCGCCTAACCCATTCTGGCTTGCATCGGTCTCAACTATAAATGGGCATGTGAAGTCTGCAAAACCCAATATAGGAGCAGAAGTGAGTTTTCCTCTCAGCAGATCAAAAGCGCTCTGGCACTCTGCAGTCCACAAAGAACTGAACATGCGACTCATCTTAGCAGGTTTCATCTGGTGCAGACACTGATGCTCCAAATCATGCAACGGCCCGGCTATCTGGGAGAAACCCTTAATAAACCGCCTGTAGTAGCTGCAGAACCCTAAAAATGATTTAAGCTCCTTTACACTGGCAGGAACCTTCCACTCACTGACAGCAGCCACTTTACTAGGGTCTGTCCCAACACCCTCTGCTGACACTTGATGACCCAGAAACCCAACTGTGTGCTGTAGAAAATCACACTTCTGTAGTTTGATTTTAAGCCCTGTCTCAGCCAGACGTTGCAAAACTGTCTCCAGCCGAAGTAGATGTTCCTCAAAAGTTGGAGAAAAGACCAAAATGTCATCCAGATAGACCAGCAAAACCTGGAAGACAAGATCATTCATTGAAGCCTGCATGAGTCTTTGGAACGTTGCAGGACCATTGCAAACCCCAAACGGCATCCGTGTGTACTCGTATAAGCCAAACGGTGTGGTAAAGGCTGTCTTTTGGATGTCTCTCTCATGCATAGCCACCTGATGATAACCGCTAGCCAGATCGATTTTTGAAAAGAACTTAGCCCCTCCCAACGCATCAAAGCTCTCATCAATTCTTGGTAAGGGAAATGCATCGCGATTGGTCTTAGCATTGAGTTTCCTGTAGTCAACGCATAATCTTAGACTACCATCACCCTTACGCACGAGCACCACCGGCGAGGCATAGGCACTTGTACTCTCTCGTATGACACCCTTTTTCAGCAGCTTGGCGATGTGCTCTTTCACTTCCCTATACTGAGTAGGTGGGATCCGTCTGTATGGTTGTGTCACAGGTATGTTGTCAGTTAGATGTATCTCATGCTGGACTTTGTTGGCGTAGCCCAAATCCTCATCTTCAGATGCAAACACATTTGAGTACTTCTCGAGCAACACTCTCAACTGGGCCTGCTGCTCCGGGGTGCCACCTACACTGATCTTGTCGAAGATGGACTGTGTATCTAACCGCTGGCCTGTATGGTTGTCAACAGTTATCTGCTCTGTGTCTGCTGATATCCTCTGAAACTTCACTTCACATAGCTCGTCTGTGTCTACACTCTGTATGTGAGACAGCATACCCAACCTTGTCCTAGGCTGTAACCAGACATCTTCTTGGGACAGGTTCATGACTTGGACCGGAAACACATGACTCTCGGAGGTCACTAAGGTAGGCACGACCACTAAACCACCTGGTAAAGGCGTACCCCCAGGCTCTAGCAGTAACAAGGGGCCATCAGCTTTCACAGTCTTAAGTCCTCTGGCCTTAATAGTGGTGACACATGAGGCCGGTATATGAACAACACCTTTCCCTGAGACTCGAGCAAAAGACACCTGCTCTGCAACAGTCACTGACTGCATTTGCTGGAATGCCTCTCTCCAGCCTGAATCGAGTTTTCCCCCCAACGTGGAGTCAAACTCTGCCTGCACTAACGGTCTGCATCTCTGGACAATGTTCATGCCTATAAGTCCAGGAACAGTAGATGAGTTCATGTTATCTCGGACTATCAGGAATCCACATTCAGGTACAGTTAAACCCATGGTCTCCACAGCTAACTCTACATAGCCTACGTAGGGTATGTTTAACCCATTGGCTGCAGTAATCTTCAACCACTCACACGTAGGATGAATGTCCTCATCTCTCCCTGACAAGTGCTCCCTGAAGAAACTCTCTGAAATTGTGCTGACTTGGCTACCGGTGTCTAGTAGGCAGGATGTGGTGACACCCTTGATTTTCACTTCTACGGTCTTACATTCCCCAACTGCATGTTCCAATATCCTGCTTCGGCTAAAGCTGTCTTGGGGTGAGCCAATAGCCTCCCCTCGTATTGCCTGGCTCATAGCAACCGAGGGAGTCAGTTTTCCTGCACACCATGGGACTGAGGTGTCTCCCTATACTGGCCTGAGTAGCCTCTGCGTACTTGGTTGCAGTTCTTGGCTACATGTCCTGCCTCATTACACTTGAAACATATAGGCTGTCCATCAGCTGTGTATCTTGGCTGTGTTCTAGGTCTGCGGTCTGGGTCTTGGATTGTCTGCTGTTTTTGCATGGTCAATTCTTTTACAGCTCTGGTGAGCTCAGAGATACTCTGCTCTTGTTCCGCTAGCCGTTTATTTTGTTGTGCTACTGCTCTTAGGACATCATCAAGAGCGGCGGGTTGGCTATTCTCTGCGGAAACAGATGAACACTGTGGCTCACTCGTCATCTCAGACTGTACTTGTCTGCTCCTTACAACTCTTGGACCATAGGACCGGTTGTCCTCCATTGTCCACAAGATGGCCTCATTACGGACATCAAGAATGTTTGACTCGGGCTTGTCTCTGACATATTTGCGGAGTTCTCGCTTGAGGCCTGCATCCCTCAACCCTTCGATGAACTGGTCTCTAAGTATTACCCTTTCATTGGACAGAGTATCTCTAGATTGTTTTGCGACAGAACTCAGTATCTGGGACAATGAGTGGGAGTAATCACGGAGGGTTTCACCTTCTGCCTGCCTACGATTGTAAAAGGCCTGCAAAAGTTGAGTGGTACTGCGTTTTTCCCCAAAAGCATCTTGTAATGAATCAAAAATATCCCTGGGATGCCCTAACTGATCCCCCATACACAACCGTACCTCTTCAAAGGCCGCACCTTTTAAAAGTGAGAGTATGAAATCAACCTGTTCGGCTCGAGACTGTTCCCGAGCCCTGAGGACTCTTGTTACCTCTTCAATAAACTCCTCCACTGACCTGCCATCCTGACTGAACTCCCCAGTGAAAGGGTGAATCTGACGCTCTCTGGGTATGTAAACATAAGAACGTGTAGCTGGAGGGCCACTGCTACCGTTAGCCTTTGTTTCATCTCTCCACCTATTGAGGTCCTCAATCTGGCTCTGCAGTTCCCCCATAGTGTTGTTACTGGCAGCCCCTACTTCCTCCTCACCCTCACTCACTGCTCCCCCTTCACCATCATTATTTTCAGGACCAGACATTATGACTTGTATCCTTTAACTCAGTCCAGCAGGGGTGTAAGTGTCCAGTCCAAATGTAGAAAATCAAGGATACTATGAAGGCAGTCTCTAATTTGGTGAAACGCTGAATCTTGCTTCCTGCGGCTGAAGTCGGCACTGGAAACTGCTGGGCTGATGAGTCCTCTCCACACAGAAGCACCGGGACCCTCCGGAACACCACCAGTCGTTTCTCGACGATCACCGCTCCCACACCAGGCTGGCCACTTGGACTCAAACACGACTGGAAGGCTGACACCTGCTGATCTCCACCACTGCCGTATTTTTATATTTAAATTTTGTATGTTTTGTGAAGCCACTCTGTTGCCAATTTTAAAGAAATTATTTATAAAGGGACCCCACTCCTGGTACCAAAATTGTAGCCCGTGGAATTGAGTACCACACAGGACACAATTACTTCTTTTGTGGTTACTTATCCCTTTTTTTATTTTATATTACTCTTGGTTGGTGAGTAACAGCTTTACAGTGAGCTGTGCAACTTGCTCAACAATTGGCTTCGAGTGCAAAATGGAAATTAAAGAAATAAACAAACATGTCTCAAAAACATACAAAAAAATACGGCAGTGAGTCTACAAGACAAAACAGAATGCACAAATGCATTACAATTAGTACATCTGTCACAAACTTACTATACATACTTCACAATAAACATAACTAGTGTAAACCAACTCACATCTCAGTTTCTTTACAGAGCCCCAGGTTGGGTTACTGGATGATTGCATTCAACTTCACAGTGCAGTCTAGATGAAATAAAATAAGGTACAATTGTCTCACAGTTCGTTTTCATAGATGCAACAATACATTAACCTTTGTGCAATTGAACAAAAACACCATACATGACGAGAGCAAACCAAAATAGCTGTAATGTGTTTACCTTGCTAGCTACTTCTGGTCCGTCATTGTGCTGGCACGTTCATAAACAACTGTCGCCGAAATCCGCCTAAAACATATCAATCCGCCACAAATGTAAGGACTAATATAATCTTCCACAGTTTTACAACAACATAAGAACAAGATTTGACGGCTAATAAACATATTTAAGGCTAGATTACCTACGATGCAGTCTACTCCCGTTTCTCTCATAGCCCTTTCTCCATCGCCCAAACAGGAAGAAAGACCAGAATGCAACGCGCTCAGTGAGAAAAGCTGAATCAAACACGCCCTCTAGTGGCGGAAAACTGTACCTAGGAATTAATCCCCTTTTCTCCTGTTGATTCCTTTATACTCCTGTAACTTGTGAGTTAAGACATGAAATGAAATAAAATACAGATGTAAACATGAACTCAAAAGAAAACCTGCCTAATAGGAACTAAATTAATTCTACCACCTGGCTACACATGTACACTGATATTGATTTGTTTAGGTGGGCGTTGTTTTAGGTGGCTAAATTACGTTTTAGTTATTGGCCCCGTGTACTAGAGACAGAGCTGTGGATGCTGTTGCTTGGAGTGCTGGGTCTCGATAGACGGTGCGCTCAGCGTCCAGAACACTGTACCTATTTCAGTTAGTGTATACAACTAGCTGATAGGACCCCACTTCAAACAAACCAAACTATCCCTTTAAGTGCCTTAATCATAGCGACCATAAATGTTCTGACTCTCTAAAACAGTGATTCTCAAAGTGGGGTCCTGGGGATCCCCACGGGTCCTTAAGAAGATCCCCATCAAAAAGCGACAGACATTTTTTTTTTTACTATAATTCCATCCAAAAGTAATCCAATGACAGAATGTATGACTATTTTGGTCATGGATTTTCATACACTTTCTGTAATATTGTATCAGATGGTGGACCCTGGGACAAAATCTTATCAAATGTGGTCCATGGTCTAATTTGTGTCATGTAGGGGTCCTTGATGTGAAAACCTTTGAAAACCACTGCTCTAAAAGACTTGTGTTGGATCTGGTCAAATATGTCCAGGACTTGACTTTGGAAACATTTTACAGAAAAGCAGACACTTGAATGAACATTCAGTTACAGCAAAAAAACAACCATTCTATATCAGATGCATCTGTTATTGATTAATGTCTGTCATGACATTGGAAAGTCCACAAGCTGCTGTATGCGAGACGAGGGTCCAATGCAGGTGAATTGTT
>NC_139628.1:50822871-50835371 GCF_964638095.1 Poromitra crassiceps | reverse complement strand
TTGTTTACAAGCTAAAGCCTATCAGCGTGCTCCTAATGCGAGCTGCATACCTGTAGTACAGACTTCACTTCATGTCAGCTGTCAGCCTGTCAATGCAGTTTGTTGCCACACAATAAACCAGCGGTTTGTTCCAAGCCAGAGTGATCCTTGACTCACTCTCACACGGCAGCCAATCAGCATTGAACAGCGAGCGACTGATGCCAGCGTATTTTCGCTCGAGTTGGAATATTTCATCTTGAGCGACGAGCGTATTTTCTCCCTGTCGCTCTGTCTCTGCCGCTCGGACGCCCAGCGATTATTCTCCCAGGCGAATATACGCTCAATCGCTCGTTTGCATTGACTTTGTATGTAAACTCGACGCCAGCGACAAACTTTAATAGGTCGGTGTGAATGCAGCTTAATACCAGTGCTATCCACACTGAGCAGCACCACATTTTGCATTTGCTCAAGGGCACCATTACAATAGATCGTAAAGGAAGGAAGAGCGCTTATTCACTTCTCCTCCCACGCATTTTTTTCATACATATTAGTCCGCTGGTAGAAGGAGGAACACTCTCGACACACACGCTCTGACCTTTAAGCTTGTGCCGCAGCCGCTTGAAAGCAACGCAAATCTTTGAAAACGCAAGCTGCCTGCTGCGACCTACCCACACCCCCCCCCACCTGCCAATCATATGGTGCATTACGACAGACAGATGTTCATTCAGCCAATCAGATGTCTACCGGCATGTACTACAGATGTTGCCTATGGCCCCCGGGAGAGGCTTTGATTGGCAGGTCTTGGTAAACATTTCAAAAGCCAATCCGGTGCGGGACGGACGCGCGCGCGCGCTGCTGCAGGGAAGTGTGTCCAATCACAGTAGTGCCATCATAGAAGAATACAAAACATGAATGCAAGTAATCTATTACAGTTACTGAAAACATGGAGGAATCAGATCATTTAGAGAAGAAATATCATTATTATTTGGTGATAAAACGCATAATACTTTATCATTTTGTAGGAGGAGGCCGATGTAACTATACGAGCAATCAGACTGCAGTACTACATTTAGTCCTCTAGAGTACATTAGTGGTGGGGTTTAATTGTGTGACCATCAGTAATCATGCAAATATTTTAGAAGTAACCCGCCTCACCCGTCACCCACACAAAGACAAAGACCCCACACACACACACACGCACGCGCACGCGCACATACACACACACACGCACACGCACACACACACACACATACACACACACACACTGCTTGCTCTTGGGAGAGATACCTGAGGCACCAGGAGGTTCTCCACAGAAGATACGTTGTCATGGCAACGGGCTGAAGCGGCAGCTAATGGCCTTCTTATCAATTCACTCCAAATGACTCTCAGGGAAAACAACATGGCCGACTCCTCCACTCCTCCACCCGCCCTGCTACACCACACACTCCTCCACCCACCCTGCTACACCACACACTCCTCCACCCACCCTGCTACACCACACACTCCTCCACCCGCCCTGCTACACCACACACTCCTCCACCGGCCCTGCTACACCACACACTCCTCCACCCACCCTGCTACACCACACACTCCTCCACCCACCCTGCTACACCACACACTCCTCCACCCGCCCTGCTACACCACACACTCCTCCACCCGCCCTGCTACACCACACACTCCTCCACCGGCCCTGCTACACCACACACTCCTCCACCCACCCTGCTACACCACACACTCCTCCACCCACCCTGCTACACCACACACTCCTCCACCCGCCCTGCTACACCACACACTCCTCCACCCGCCCTGCTACACCACACACTCCTCCACCCGCCCTGCTACACCACACACTCCTCCACCCACCCTGCTACACCACACACTCCTCCACCCGCCCTGCTACACCACACACTCCTCCACCGGCCCTGCTACACCACACACTCCTCCACCCACCCTGCTACACCACACACTCCTCCACCCGCCCTGCTACACCACACACTCCTCCACTCCTCCACCTGCCCTGCTACACCACACACTCCTCCACCCGCCCTGCTACACCACACACTCCTCCACCCACCCTGCTACACCACACACTCCTCCACCCGCCCTGCTACACCACACACTCCTCCACCCACCCTGCTACACCACACACTCCTCCACCCGCCCTGCTACACCACACACTCCTCCACTCCTCCACCTGCCCTGCTACACCACACACTCCTCCACCCGCCCTGCTACACCACACACTCCTCCACCCGCCCTGCTACACCACACACTCCTCCACCCGCCCTGCTACACCACACACTCCTCCACCCGCCCTGCTACACCACACACTCCTCCACTCCTCCACCTGCCCTGCTACACCACACACTCCTCCACCCGCCCTGCTACACCACACACTTCTCCACTCCTCCACCCACCCTGCTACACCACACACTCCTCCACCCGCCCTGCTACACCACACACTCCTCCACCCGCCCTGCTACACCACACACTTCTCCACTCCTCCACCCACCCTGCTACACCACACACTCCTCCACCCACCCTGCTACACCACACACTCCTCCACCCACCCTGCTACACCACACACTCCTCCACCCACCCTGCTACACCACACACTCCTCCACCCGCCCTGCTACACCACACAGACATCACAGAAGCCTGGAGATTTACGCTACGGAGAGTGTCCACACACACACACACACACACACACACACACACACACACACACACACACACACACACACACACCTAACGAATGTGTATCGAATCCATATTTCCACACGTTATTATTCCTGGTCAGGTAAATTGGTTTATAGTGTGATATGCCTTCTGCACGCAGACACACACATCACACACACACACACACAAGTGTACATACACCTAGACGTATACACACACTCCATCATATTGACAGGGTCATAAGGAGATTTCACTTTCATCTCCCTCCCACACGCACGCACCCACACACACACACACACACGCGCGCGCGCGCACACGCACACGCGCACGGACACACACACACACACACACACACACACACACGCACACACACACACACACACGCACAGGAAGCCATGTCCCTGTGGAATACATCTTCATTTGGCTTCTTTGAGAGCGCCTCTGAGATACACCTCTGCTCTCCTCCATAACTCATCATGCTTATATGAGAGTCCACAGGTTTCAGCAGAACAACAACAACACGCCCTGCAACCAGTGGCAACTTAGGACAGCCTCTTCATTGTCAATGATCTGCTCACAGATTGAAGAAAAGAACTCTTTTATGATCAAAATGTTGAAGAAAATCTACTTGCTTATTGGCTTTTACAGAGAGCAGCCAGCACACTGCTAAAATGTGTATATTATAATATATAGAGTTGATATTTCTCTGAAGTAGGTTGGGAAGGTATGGCTATACCAATAAATAAAAGCATGAAAGATGTGTGTTTGATCAGAAGAACCAAGGCGCTAGCTCGTAGCTCCGTTTGGTGAAGCCAATGCGGAAGTAACTTAAACTCACATTCTTTCAAATGGCCTGCAGGGGGCGACTCCACGAGGTTGCAAAAATGAAGTCCGGGTTACATGGAAGTGAATGGGAAAATGGCCGTACTTCTGTTGGTTTATGGCCACATGTAACACTTTCCTAATGAGTTTATGCAATCGCGTGTTTCAAGTCTTCTTCCATACAGCGTGGTGTTCATTTTGTCAAATGGACGATAAAGAAGTTTTGGGGCGTGATTGACAGCTCGCCTGTCCAGATATCGTGCAGCTCAGTGATCACGGACCAATTAGAGACACTGCATGAAATAGGCCACGCCCATCACGGGGGAAAGGCTCCGTTCATTTCCACACACCAGCGTCATTGCCCTTGAATTAAACATAGCTAAAAGCTGTTGTGTGGTGGTGGGCTGCGCAGACAACAAATGTAAAAAATTGCCAGTTAAAGTTTCTTTGTACTCCCGAGGAAAACAAGGAAGCCATTGAGAATTGGCGAGAAGAAAAATGTGGATGTTGCTGTCAATGAAGTAAGTTGGAGTGTTCATCTTCGATATATACGATCTTTTTGTGCAAAACCCGACCATGCACCCGACATAGGAGAACGCCAGGATTGGACGGGAGTTTGTGTTTTCCCCGGTTTGGGCGTGGTTTCTGAATGATGACGCGCTCCGCAGTGTCTCCATAGCAGGCCGTGCTGCGGCTCATCTCACGCAAATTCGCGTCACTTCTGGCTCTAAATAACCAAGATGGCGATGGTGAAAATGCCAACCTCGAGACTACAAAACGAGAGTCCAACAACCAATGGGTGATGTCATGGTAGCTATACGTTCATATATTTTATACAGTCTATTCCAAACACGGTGAGAGGCTTAATATTTCAATCAGCTCATATGTGTCTTTCACACATTAGATGATGAGTTTGGAAGTGCTGGAGGAGTCAAAAGCGCTGAGGATTGATAGCTGCTTTAATGACCCACACCCCCCCCGATGAAGCTTCCGCTGGTGTGTAAATCACATGTCTGTGGGCGGAGTCTCCCGCGGGCTGGCAGGTTACTGCAGCACGGGGGCGGAGTCTCCCGCGGGCTGGCAGGTTACTGCAGCACGGGGGCGAGGTGGAGTGTGAAACGCTCTTTATCCCCCCCTGGTTCAATCCGTTCAAATAACGATGTGAGGTTTTTATTGGCTGTGTGTGGCATTGTGCTCGTTGTGTGTGTGGCGTGCTCGTTGTGTGGCGTCGTGCTCGTTGTGTTTTTGACTGCCTCTTCGTTGACATTTTCAGCTGAGCTGAGATACTGCGCTCATTTGAGCGAGCTCAATATCGTATCTTTGCACTAAATGACACTCCTCCCGCCCGAGTGTCGCTCGGTGTTTGGAAGCCATAACGTACGGCTAATTACAAGTGGGGTATGTCCTCGACCTATAACATCATGTCCGCAATCTTTGTCTTTTGTAAACTACGGCTTAGTGCATCACAGCGCATGAAATAAATCCTCAACAAAAATTCACTTCGGGCGCCTGTTAATTTATCTGGGCTGTCTGCCCAAACATAATCAATATTATGGGAAAACCTGAAACCGTGTGTGTGTGTGTGTGTGTGTGTGTGTGTGTGTGCACGCGCGCGCGCGTGCGTGTTTGAGTGTGTGTGTGCGCACGTGTGTGTGTGTGTGTGTGTGCATGTTTGAGTGTGTGTTTGTGTGTTTGCTGTGCACACACACACACACACACACACAGGTGCTGTGTGTGATTAATACTTTGGCAGACAGCAGAGCACAGAAGCAAAATTAGATTAGAGAGAGAAATTAGTTGTGTGCTCTGGCAATTTTTCCCCTTGCAAGTGGTGTACCAGGGGCAGAAATAGAGGATACAATACAACTGCAGTGATCTAAGCACTGTAGGCGAGTCTTCAATGTAGTGGGAATATGATGCAATATTTAACATACTGGTTTAATATTTAAAGGCAATGGGAACAGAAATGTATTGTAGAATTCAGCATGCTGGCCTAGCTGGGCCAACAGTTCAGAAGGCCTATATGATCTGCTGGGGGGATTTGACGAGTTAGAGTAAGCTAAACTATAAGCTAGTGCTAGCCTGGGCTAGACTAAAAGCCGGGTGGAGATGGAGAGCGGCAGTAGTAGAGAGAGTGATCTGTCAACATGCCAAACGGGCGCTATCCTGAGGGAGCTCGTTAGCTTCGCACTCTCTCTCTCTCTCTCTCTCTCTCTCTCTCTCTCTCTCTCTCTCTCTGTGGTGCCCGCCTTGATTGAACGTGAGCACAAACAGAGAAACAATGGGCCTATTTCAAAGCCACCCTTTTGTGTCTAAAAGGCAGGGTAAACACAGGTTGCAACCAACTCTCTAATTAGGGCACCAGTACTGGAACACATGAATGGAGCGGCCAGTTTGAAACCCGAATTAATGTTTTGGTGCCCCTGTGCTACTTCCTGCCTTTTAGACACAACACGGCTGCTGTGAAAAAGGCCTATCGCTAGCCACGCCTCCCACAGAATGATCATCCTTTCTGTCCATCCTCCCTCTGTCTCGCACTCTTTACCTGCGCTCCCCTGCTGCATCCTTCCTCTTGCACTGACCTGCATAAATAGTGACACTTCGTCACTTGACTATAAGCACTGGAAAATAGTTCCCGTCACTCCCACGGATCTCTTCACTTTCAGATAGAGCCTATTTTTAAAGTGCAAAGTGTCCTCCCTCGCCGCCCGTGTCTGCGAGCCAAAACGGCCCGTGTAAAAATAGCTCCCCCGCCTTGGCGCGGCACCAAAGAGATTCCCACCTGGCTCGTGCTACCTAGCTCGCCCCGCGCGACTCACTCCCCGATAAGCTCTCTGAAATAGCTCCAGTCACTCTCACAGATCTGGCTTTTGGAATTCATCATCAGATGTATTTTTAGAGCGACTGCTGTGCAAAGTGTCCTCCCTCGCCGCTGCCTGTCCCGCGAGCCTAAGCGCCACCCCCGCCCCATCCCCGTATAAAAATAACTCCCACCCTGGCCCGACACCAAAGAGATCCCCCCCCCACGCCCCCCCCCCCCCCCCCCCCCCCGGCTCGTGCTATACCTCGCCCAACTCGCTCGCTTTATGGAGAAAAAGTTTTGCCGCCGTGCCGTAACAGGTTTCGTCATCAAAGCTTCTGAGCGCCATCTGCTCCTCTCCCCCCGTACAATTAGCGCTACTCTGCCTGACAGCCCTGAGTAGTTGAGACGTTGACGTCTCCATCGCGCGGCGCACAGCTAGCGGCCCTGCTCGCTCCCCGACGACACAGCCCGGCAGGTGAAGGATTCCAATCTGTCTAACAGATCTAACTTCTCGCTGTGAATGATGCCGAGCGCGTCCTGCTCTTTGACAGCAATGAATCAAGCGCACCCGTTGAATCTGATTTAAGAGTTTTGTCTGAGGTTATGAGGACTATGCGGGACTGCCTGGCCCCTGGCTGGCTTAATGAGAAGTAATGAGTGTGCGCGGGCAACCTCTGCTAAGGGATCTGGATCCAATCAACGTATCTGTCACAAGATGTGCTCTCTATCCACACAGCAGCCACCTGCTTCACAGCATTACCGCTCCTAGTCCTCCTCGCATCACGCTTCATAGAGTCTGGAATATATTGTGTATTACTGCACGTGTCCCAATTTTCAGGGACTGTCTGAATGTTTACTTTGCAACATCAGGTTTGGGCGTGCCTAATTCAACGTGCTACTGACTGTATGCTCCTCCCATGATCTTAAAGCCCATTTGATCTAAAAGCGTATTCAAGATTCAAGATTCAAGATTTTTATTGTCACTCCGTAGTACAAGTATCACGTGTAAAATTCTTGTGCTGTGGACTCCGTTTACAACATAGTACAAATATAACAGGGCATATGATAATATGAGTGCAGAAACAACAAGAGACACAACAAGCAATAAGGCAGTAGAGTGATAAGACAAATCAGAGACAGAGTATACTAAAATGGTTGAAGAAGGGGGGGGAGGTAGACGAATGAAGCTTAGTGAAAATTCTATAAGAGAGCTGTTAGTTGTCATTCATTCATTCTCCATTTATTTACACTCTTAGGAGAAACCCTCTAGTTGTCATGCCCATCACGCCGCTTCTAGGAGAAACCCTCTAGTTGTCACGCCCCTTGTCGTCAATCACTCCTTTCCCGCAAATTCTTAAAGATGAGACATGTCAGTTGTCATTCATTCACTCTCCATTTATTCCCTCTCCTAAGGAGAAACACTTTAGTTACGCCCACTCATTCATACCACCACGTCATCAATCAACCCTTTTCCCGCTTCTATCTATAGTGTCACTGTTCGTGGGCGGTAACGTTTAGATTAAACCAATCCGAGGAAGACATCTTTACATTCAGCCTATCATCATCTAGCTGGCAAATCTAAAAGCCGCCTTTTCTCTTTGTGTGGCCTGCTGGGTTTTCAGTGCGTTCCTGCGTCCCTCCTCCACCCCATTCTCATCCAGTCCTCTCCGAGGTCTTCAGATTCAGAAGCCTTCTCCAGCAAGACCAAGAGCACCTTCACCACCACCAGGTCTAGACTCCACGGGGGGGGATATTCAATCTTACTCCTGCCTGCACTACCGCTGCTGATCATGACGTCATTATCAAGCTGACGTCATAACGGAGCCTAATCCCCAAATATAATTGAATGTGCCTACAGGCTCATGTATCTAATCATGTAATAAATCATTGTCATTCTAGAAATGTGTCTCTCTGATTGAAATGTACAGTAAATAGTGGAGTTGAATTTCTTTCAAAACCCTTTGGCTTTCCAGCAAGGCTAAGGATGGCTACTTTAAAGAATCTCGATTTGTTTTACTTTTTTCCGTCACTGTATTAATTCCTTGTGTGTTATTTCATAGTTTTGATATCTTTCCTGTTAACGGTTACTAAAATGTCAAAAATAGTAAAAAATAAATAAAAATGCCAAATGTCCAAACGGTTGGCTGGTAGTGTTTCTATTGTATTGTATTGTATTGTATTGTGAGTGACATCATGTTTGTATTACACGTGCATATGCAGATACAGACAGGTCAGATACAGTCACATTCACCTGCATAAGTGATTTTCACACTACACTTAGCCAGGGTTAAGAAAGCTTTCAAAACTTACACAATCCTTGCCCACTCCAAATGTAACCCCGACTTCAGCCCCGGCTAGCTGGCCCTGGTCTGGAGCAGGGTTAAAACCCAGACTTTCCATTTAAACACAGCAGGGCTAAAAGTTGCCAGTGTGAAACAAGGGCCAGAGACGGGGCCAAGGACACAGTGTGAATCGCATAGCCCTGGTTTTAGGTTAACCTGGGTTAACAATGCGTCTGTGAAAAGGGACTAAGTTAGCCTGGGGCTATCTTTGCCCTGGGCTAAGAGCATGTAGTGTAAAAAAGCCCTATTGATTCACGCGCCCTCTTCCGGGTTGATGATTTTATTCCCCATTCATTTTTCCATTGATGTTTTGTAAAAGCCTTATAAAATGAGTTTTACTTGGACAAACCAAGCGATTCAGCTATATTCCCAATCACAAGAGACCATAGTACATTTCAACTTGGACCAAAATAAAAAAATAAAAACGTGGATTTTTTTTTTACCTCAAAATCATTTTTCTTCTGATTGAAGTGTTCTGTGGTCTCTCGCGATTCTGGATATAGCTGAATCGCTTGGTTTGACCAAGTAAAACTCTTTTTATAAGCACTTTTCTAAACGTATATGGGGAAATCAATTAACTTCCTCAGGTCCCATGGGCAAGTCTTGTGATAGCGGGACTTGCACTCGATCTATACAGGTATGTTCAGACACAGAGACACAGAAATATATGCAGTACACAAACTCACTCCAGCGGTGGAGCAGATATACAAACACTTTCTCTGAATGATTACCAACCATTGAGAGGATACCAAAGAAGATACATAAGAGAGAATATATATATATACATGCGTCAAAATATGTGAGTGTTATGAGCTCTGTGGATGTATACCTCCATTATTTAGCAGTTCTTGGTGTGCAGCGTGACCGATCAAAGCCTGCACGCCTCCACTGTGGGGACTTTGTAGCGTTCCAGGAAGAAAAGTTGCCACTGCGTTCCTCTCATCTAAAAAGTGTGTTTGATCATTTTACAATCACAGGCTCGCATGCATTATTCCAAGCCGCACACACATCATCCCCATTACAGCTAACTAGATTATTAATCAAGGGATTCACAATTTGTGAGTCATACTTTTACATGCACCACGGGAAAGGCACTGAGCAATTTGTTCACGTGCACACAAACACAAATACATACGCATATTCACACACACACACACACACACACACACACACACACACACACACACACACACACACACACACACACACACACACACATAATAACACATAACACATGCGTTTTTTCTTTTGATAATAATAATAATAATAATAATAATATAATAATAATAATAATAATAATAATAATAATAATAATCTTTATTTATATACCACATTTCGAACACAAAATAAATGTGGCTCACTTGGTAGAGTGTGTACCCCAATGGCTTAGTACTGTACTTCGCACGTTCAAATCCAACCCGTGGTCCTTGTGCTACATGTCATCCCCTCTCTCTCCCTACATTTCCTGTCTGATTACTGTCCTAACAAATAAAGGCAAAATAAGGGGGAAAAATTAAAAAGGAAAAAAATTGTCAGTAAAACAAAAGAACAGTAAAAAACCCAAATATAGAATAGCGATAAAATGAGAATAGAATAGAATAACCATGACAATAAATAACAACTAAGACGTAGGTCTTCAGATTTTTCAACAACAACAAAAAATCCACAGATTCAGATTGTCTAATGATCAATGGATGATCATCACAGTCAATTTTGGATGTTTATTCTTCAAAAATAAATGTTTTTATTATGTAAGTTTAGTTACTGTGGGCTACTTCCTGTTTTGCACTGACTTAACAGCGGTCAGTTTCAAACTTACACATACATACATTATGTAACTGACTGTCATGCCTGAAAGCGCACTTGCAGCCCTTCTCTTAGTAAAGCTTTATAGAACACAAGAGGATGTGGTATGAGAATATGGAGAATCAGCGGGGGGCCGGGGATCAGAGCCCAATCCCCTCCAACATACTTTACAACCATTCCTCAGAAGCAGCCTGAGGCAACAGATGTTGAGAGGGAGAAGGAAAATGATGCTACGTTACAGATGTTGACAGGGAGAAGGAAAATGATGCTACGTTACAGATGTGGAGAGGAAAATGATGCTATGTTACAGATGTGGAGAGGAAAATGATGCTATGTTACAGATGTTGAGAGGGAGAAGGTAAATGATGCTACGTTACAGATGTTGACAGGGAGAAGGAAAATGATGCTATGTTACAGATGTTGAGAGGGAGAAGGTAAATGATGCTACATTACAGATGTTGACAGGGAGAAGGAAAATGATGCTACATTACAGATGTTGACAGGGAGAAGGAAAATGATGCTATGTTACAGATGTTGACAGGGAGAAGGAAAATGATGCTATGTTACAGATGTTGAGAGGGAGAAGGAAAATGATGCTATGTTACAGATGTTGACAGGGAGAAGGAAAATGATGCTACATTACAGATGTTGACAGGGACAAGGAAAATGATGCTATGTTACAGATGTTGACAGGGAGAAGGAAAATGATGCTATGTTAATACAGATGTTGACAGGGAGAAGGTAAATGATGCTACGTTACAGATGTTGACAGGGAGAAGGTAAATGATGCTATGTTACAGATGTTGAGAGGGAGAAGGTAAATGATGCTACATTACAGATGTTGACAGGGAGAAGGAAAAAGATGCTACGTTACAGATGTGGACAGGGAGAAGGAAAATGATGCTATGTTACAGATGTTGAGAGGGAGAAGGTAAATGATGCTACATTACAGATGTTGACAGGGAGAAGGAAAAAGATGCTACGTTACAGATGTGGACAGTTTGAAGGAAAATTATGCTATGTTACAGATGTTGAGAGGGAGAAGGAAAATGATGCTATGTTACAGATGTTGACAGGGAGAAGGAAAATGATGCTATGTTACAGATGTGGAGAGGAAAATGATGCTATGTTACAGATGTTGAGAGGGAGAAGGAAAATGATGCTACGTTACAGATGTGGAGAGGAAAATGATGCTATGTTACAGATGTTGAGAGGGAGAAGGAAAATGATGCTATGTTACAGATGTTGACAGGGAGAAGGAAAATGATGCTATGTTACAGATGTGGAGAAGGTAAATGATGCTACGTTACAGATGTTGACAGGGAGAAAGGAAAATGATGCTACGTTACAGATGTTGACAGGGAGAAGGAAAATGATGCTATGTTACAGATGTTGACAGGGAGAAGGAAAATGATGCTACGTTACAGATGTTGAGAGGGAGAAGGTAAATGATGCTACGTTACAGATGTTGACAGGGAGAAGGTAAATGACGCTATGTTACAGATGTTGACAGGGAGAAGGAAAATGATGCTATGTTACAGATGTTGACAGGGAGAAGGAAAATGATGCTACGTTACAGATGTTGAGAGGGAGAAGGTAAATGATGCTACGTTACAGATGTTGACAGGGAGAAGGAAAATGATGCTACGTTACAGATGTTGAGAGGGAGAAGGAAAATGATGCTACGTTACAGATGTTGAGAGGGAGAAGGTAAATGATGCTACGTTACAGATGTTGAGAGGGAGAAGGTAAATGATGCTACGTTAAAGATGTTGAGAGGGAGAAGGTAAATGATGCTACGTTACAGATGTTGAGAGGGAGAAGGTAAATGATGCTACGTTACAGATGTTGACAGGGAGAAGGTAAATTATGCTACGTTACAGATGTTGACAGGTAGAAGGTAAATTATGCTACGTTACAGATGTTGACAGGGAGAAGGAAAATGATGCTACGTTACAGATGTTGACAGGGAGAAGGAAAATGATGCTACGTTACAGATGTTGACAGGGAGAAGGAAAATGATGCTACGTTACAGATGTGGAGAGGGAGAAGGAAAATGATGCTATGTT
>NC_139628.1:50807871-50817871 GCF_964638095.1 Poromitra crassiceps | reverse complement strand
AGAGAGAGAGAGAGAGAGAGAGAGAGAGTATAGTTGTATATGTGTGTGTAGGAGGTGTGTATGTGTGTGTATGTCTCGCAATCACTACACCTTCTGCCTCGCCTACTTGAAAAACAAACAAACATAGAATCAGATCAATTATGCGGCAAAGGTCACAGCGTGGAGCGCAAACAAGACGGTTAATTGGCGAGCGCTGAAAAGTGCCATGGTCGATGTGGCCGTAAATAACTGGCCGCGCCCTCACCTACAGGCAGGCTTTGGCTCTGCAGCACAAAGGTAATGCGCTGATAGACGAAATGACTTCAATGACCTGTAGTGACCTGGCTGATGAAAGACCCACTGTAACAAGATGGAGACAGATTCATACATGTGTAAAAGTCTCTTTGGAAAAGTTGGATTCCAGCTTGCATTCGTTTATATTCTTCATTTACATTTGAAGTATTTGGCTGCTAATGTTTCCCAGAGTGTATTAACAAACACAAACTGGGGTTAGGGGTCATTAAAAACTGGAGCAATATAATATATTCTGCTATTTCTGCAGTATCGTGTATATATTTTTGCAAAGAAATATGTATATGTATGTCGAATGATTATGTAAAACTTGCCATTTTCAGCGTGTAGGTTAAGCTTGGATGTTGTATGGAAACGGAAGGGGTGGGGAATTCCCACTGAAAAATGGACGGCACCTATAGGACAAATCAGCGTGACGTCACTTGCCACCCAAAAATGCGTAACCCGCGGCAGTTAACTAGTGTGAGTTGTGCCAAACAAACGTTAATATCTCAAAAAGTATACATCGCTTATATTTTGACATTCTGAGTGAGAGCAGAATTAGCAGCTAATTAGAGTTTGATGTATAATATACGCATGTCGTGTTAAAGTTGTGTGAACTGCCGCAGTTTTTAAATTGTAAACACGGTCAGCCGGCTAGAGTCAGACGCTCAAACTCAGGCTCCATAGGGTTCCATTGCCGTTGCCACCCAGTGACGCGGTTTGCTTACCAAAATGCTGCTCGGCTGATCCCTCGTATGGCAGAGTTTATACCTGCAGCCTACTTCTGTTGAGTTGAAGGTGACTCAGAAATGCTGTCACTGACACCTGTTTGTATGTGTTCAGGCTGATACCATGTTGTCACTGACACCTGTTTGTATGTGTTCAGGCTGATACCATGTTGTCACTGACACCTGTTTGTATGTGTTCAGGCTGATACCATGTTGTCACTGACACCTGTTTGTATGTGTTCAGGCTGACACCATGTTTTCACTGACACCTGCTTGTATGTGTTCAGGCTGATACCATGTTGTCACTGACACCTGTTTGTATGTGTTCAGGCTGATACCATGTTGTCACTGACACCTGTTTGTATGTGTTCAGGCTGACACCATGTTTTCACTGACACCTGTTTGTATGTGTTCAGGCTGATACCATGTTGTCACTGACACCTGTTTGTATGTGTTCAGGCTGATACCATGTTGTCACTGACACCTGTTTGTATGCTGATACCATGTTTTCACTGACACCTGTTTGTATGTGTTCAGGCTGACACCATGTTTTCACTGACACCTGTTTGTATGTGTTCAGGCTGATACCATGTTGACACTGACACCTGTTTGTATGTGTTCAGGCTGATACCATGTTGTCACTGACACCTGTTTGTATGTGTTCAGGCTGACACCATGTTTTCACTGACACCTGCTTGTATGTGTTCAGGCTGATACCATGTTGTCACTGACACCTGTTTGTATGTGTTCAGGCTGATACCATGTTGTCACTGACACCTGTTTGTATGTGTTCAGGCTGATACCATGTTGTCACTGACACCTGTTTGTATGTGTTCAGGCTGATACCATGTTGTCACTGACACCTGTTTGTATGCTGATACCATGTTTTCACTGACACCTGTTTGTATGTGTTCAGGCTGACACCATGTTTTCACTGACACCTGTTTGTATGTGTTCAGGCTGACACCATGTTGTCACTGACACCTGTTTGTATGTGTTCAGGCTGATACCATGTTGTCACTGACACCTGTTTGTATGTGTTCAGGCTGATACCATGTTTTCACTGACACCTGTTTGTATGTGTTCAGGCTGACACCATGTTGTCACTGACACCTGTTTGTATGTGTTCAGGCTGATACCATGTTGTCACTGACACCTGTTTGTATGTGTTCAGGCTGATACCATGTTTTCACTGACACCTGTTTGTATGTGTTCAGGCTGACACGATGTTGAGGGTCACTGACACCTGTTTGTATGTGTTCAGGGTGACACCATGTTGAGGGTCACTAACACCTGTTTGTATGTGTTCAGGCTGACACCATGTTTTCACTGACACCTGTTTGTATGTGTTCAGGCTGATACCATGTTGTCACTGACACCTGTTTGTATGTGTTCAGGGTGATACCATATTGAGGGTCACTAACACCTGTTTGTATGTGTTCAGGGTGATACCATGTTGAGGGTCACTGACACCTGTTTGTATGTGTTCAGGCTGATACCATGTTTTCACTGACACCTGTTTGTATGTGTTCAGGCTGATACCATGTTGTCACTGACACCTGTTTGTATGTGTTCAGGCTGACACCATGTTGAGGGTAAGAGGTTGCCTGTCACATCGTAATCCTGCGTTTTGGTAGTGAAAGGGTTGCGGAAAACTGTTGTTGGCGGAGCTCTGATTGGAATCCTGCCACGGCTATTAGCAGGATTATGTCTGAGACTTCCTAAGCCACCGCTGGCGGGTTTTCAGTCAGTTACAGTCTATCTGCTGGCTTATTCAGTTACAGCCTATCTGCTGGGTTATTCAGTTACAGCCTATCTGCTGGGTTATTCAGTTACAGCCTATCTGCTGGGTTATTCAGTTACAGTCTATCTGCTGGGTTATTCAGTTACAGTCTATCTGCTGGGTTATCAGTTACATCCTATCTGTTGATTCAGTTACAGTCTATCTGCTGGGTTATTCAGTTACAGTCTATCTGCTGGGTTATTCAGTTACAGCTTATCTGCTGGGTTATTCAGTTACAGCCTATCTGCTGGGTTCTTCAGTTACAGCCTATATGCTGGGTTATTCAGTTACAGCCTATCTGCTGGGTTCTTCAGTTACAGCCTATATGCTGGGTTATTCAGTTACAGCCTATCTGCTGGGTTATTCAGTTACAGTCTATCTGCTGGGTTATTCAGTTACAGCCTATCTGCTGGGTTATTCAGTTACAGTCTATATGCTGGGTTATTCAGTTACAGCCTATCTGCTGGGTTATTCAGTTACAGCCTATCTGCTGGGTTCTTCAGTTACAGCCTATATGCTGGGTTATTCAGTTACAGCCTATCTGCTGGGTTCTTCAGTTACAGCCTATATGCTGGGTTATTCAGTTACAGCCTATCTGCTGGGTTCTTCAGTTACAGCCTATATGCTGGGTTATTCAGTTACAGCCTATCTGCTGGGTTATTCAGTTACAGTCTATCTGCTGGGTTATTCAGTTACAGCCTATCTGCTGGGTTATTCAGTTACAGTCTATATGCTGGGTTATTCAGTTACAGCCTATCTGCTGGGTTATGCAGTTACAGTCTATCTGCTGGGTTATTCAGTTACAGCTTATCTGCTGGGTTATTCAGTTACAGTCTATCTGCTGGGTTATTCAGTTACAGCCTATCTGCTGGGTTATTCAGTTACAGCCTATCTGCTGGGTTATTCAGTTACAGCCTATCTGCTGGGTTATCAGTTACAGCCTATCTGCTGGGTTATTGAGTTACAGCCTATCTGCTGGGTTATTCAGTTACAGTCTATCTGCTGGGTTATTCAGTTACAGCCTATCTGCCTGGGTTATTCAGTTACAGTCTATCTGCTGGGTTATTCAGTTACAGCCTATCTGCTGGGTTATTCAGTTACAGCCTATCTGCTGGGTTATTCAGTTACAGCCTATATGCTGGGTTATCAGTTACAGTCTTATCTGCTGGGTTATTCAGTTACAGCCTATCTGGTGGGTTATCAGTTACAGCCTATCTACTGGGTTATCAGTTACAGCCTATCTACTGGGTTATTCAGTTACAGCCTATCTGCTGGGTTATTCAGTTACAGTCTATCTGTTGGGTTATTCAGTTACAGCCTATCTGCTGGGTTATTCAGTTACAGTCTATCTGTTGGGTTATTCAGTTACAGTCTATCTGCTGGGTTATCAGTTACAGTCTATCTGCTGGGTTATTCAGTTACAGCCTATCTGCTGGGTTATTCAGTTACAGCCTATCTGCTGGGTTATTCAGTTACAGCCTATATGCTGGGTTATCAGTTACAGCCTATCTACTGGGTTATTCAGTTACAGCCTATCTGCTGGGTTATTCAGTTACAGTCTATCTGCTGGGTTATTCAGTTACAGTCTATCTGTTGGGTTATTCAGTTACAGTCTATCTGCTGGGTTATCAGTTACAGCCTATCTGCTGGGTTATTGAGTTACAGCCTATCTGCTGGGTTATTCAGTTACAGTCTATCTGCTGGGTTATCAGTTGCAGCCTATCTGCTGGGTTATTGAGTTACAGCCTATCTGCTGGGTAACTGGTTATTCAGTTACAGCCTATATGCTGGGTTATTCAGTTACAGCCTATATACTGGGTTATTCAGTTATAGCCTATCTGCTGGGTTATTCAGTTACAGCCTATATACTGGGTTATTCAGTTACAGCCTATATACTGGGTTATTCAGTTACAGCCTATCTGCTGGGTTATTCAGTTACAGCCTATCTGCTGGGTTATTCAGTTACAGCCTATCTGCTGGGTTATTCAGTTATAGCCTATCTGCTGGGTTATTCAGTTATAGCCTATCTGCAGGGTTATGAGAGAGAAGTAGTGTTCGCGGATACGTCAGCGTAAAAAAAATCACTGGTGGAAATGTCGAGGAGGATGGATAGATTGGCAGTTGGAAAAATACCTCATGTACAAATTAGTGGAATAGTTTTTATGATTATAGTCAACAATAGCACACAAGCTCCTGTTGTAGATTGTAGAGGCTGTATCTCTCTCATGCAGAGAGCCAGTGAATTGCAAACTCCACAGGTTAATTTACTTTAACCCATTGATACCTGATGCAGCATATCCCTCATTTGTGTGTGTATCCCTTTAAGACCGCGAACCGGTCTTAAAGGGATACACACACAAATGCTGCATCAGGTTAAATGACCTATCACAAAGCAGAGCTCCGGTCTTGAAGAGGAAGACAGAAAATCGTCAGAAAATTGCCTAATTAAGCTCTGCAGTATTTCCAAAAAGCTGTTCCTCCGAAGCAAATACAAAGATTTGTTTTCTCATGCTTTCCTATGCCTTCATCAGGGAGTCATGATAGTGACTAGATAGGCTCCGTGATCACACCGGCAATCAGTTCCACTATTTTGTAGCCGACTCAATTGCATGACAACAGATGTTAAGCCACTGTATGCTCTATGGAAATCAACACCCAACAACACAAATTGGATATACTGTACCTTTAACACATAATGTGTGTGTCGTCAACCTGTAACGATGTCCCTGGAGGACGTTTTGGCTAGATTTTCCTGTGACCTTTTACCCCCATCAAATTGTGTGTGTGTGTGTGTGTGTGTGTGTGTGTGTGTGTGTGTGGGGAGCGGGAGTGTAAATGTCTCCACAGTATGATATTCTATGTGCATCGTGATATTGGACACTGGATGCATCTATGATGACAACGGGCATGTTTGTCCAGCCATGAGGATAATGGATTTTTGTCTGGGGGCGACAAACACGTGCATGTGTGTGTGTGTGTGTGTGTGTGTGAGCGCATGTGCATGTGTGTGTGTGTGTGTGTGTGTGTGTGTGTGTGTGTGTGTGTGTGTAAGCAAGCCAAGCCAAGTGAACAGCCAGTGTCTGTACTTTGTGTCTGTGTGTCTCTCCCAGGTGGCAGATCACATCTCGTCACCACGGTGACTCACACTGGCTATAGTGGTACAAGGGCTGGGGGATGGGAACGTGCACACACACACACACACACACACACACACACACACACACATGCACACACATGCACACACACACACACACACACACACACACACACACATGCACGTGTATAAATACAACCCTACGTGCACACTTGCAAACACATACTAGGCATGCGCCGATATGAAAATAAAAATGGCCGATACCGATAACAGATAATTAACATTGCTGTTATGCCCGATAGCCGGTATTTACCGATGTCGATATGATTTGTATAAAAACAAGTTTCTATAATGATCATCAAATTTTGTACATACTGAAACACACATGTAAACACCGCGAATTTGAAAAAAGTTGTCTGTCTTTCTTTATTTCCAAAACATTTGGAAAAGCCCAGAAATCATAGACTTACCACATTGTTTCCTCTCAATATGAAAATGTTGGCTGATATACCAATAACCGAATATTAACATTGCTGCATCGTGCATCCAACACATGCTCTTGTAAGTGTGCATTTTGAAATACAGTTTGTTTGACCGTACACAGACAGAGACACGCACACACACACGCACACGCACACGCACATGCGTACGCACACGCGTACGCACACGCGTACGCGCACGCACACACACACACACACACACACACACACACACACACACACACACACACACACACACACACACACACACACACACACACACACACACACGGAACCACAGGCATGTAAACATAATGCAGGCACATACACATACACATACACCACAGCTGCCACATCATGCCAACCAGTTGTGGCACTTGACTCCAGTGCAGGTGCACACATGATTAATCAGACTAATCAGATTAATCCGATTAATCCGAGTGGGGATTATGAGAGGGAGCGGAAGGATGGAGTAAAGAAAGGTCATACCCTGTTGGAAGCTTCTTCCTCACTGGAGCTCTTCCGGGGCTTTGGATGCTGCTGCAGTGTGGGGCTGCTGCTCCTGCAGGCAGCTTAAATGGGCCGATCAGACCCTGTGGAGCCGCACGATCAGCTTCAAGACCTGCCAACAGAACAGTAAGTCAACATAGTGCCTGTTTGTTTAGCTGTTTCAAAAAAAAAAAAGTCGTCTGACGTTAGTTGAAAAATGTATTTTGTGGCAATGCTGTTCATGTTAATGTATCTTCTGGACTTTAAATCATTCAGGACTAAAAGGTAGAGCCTATGGCTATAGTAGTACAGTCATGATAGAACACATTTTGAATATTGTACATGTATATTGTGTGGTGTACTGTAGCAGGCTGTGTTGGTTGAAATGTGAAATAACAGCAATATTTGTAACCTCTCTTTGCAACAGTCAATTGTTATGATGGTGTTTATTGAAGGGGGAGGAGTTGAGATAAACTGTCTCATATTAATATTTCTATATCCCCGTTCATTTGTCTTCGTTATGTGTGCGGAGTAGCTAATGTGCTACCATGCTAATAATAATGCAATTTATTTTGAAAGGAAATGCTTCAAATGATGCTCGCCTGTTGAAACAGGGTCACCGTCTCTCCACTTAATTATATATTACATAGGAATTTATTTAAAATATATATTAATATATTTTTTTTTTATTAACTAACTCTTGGAAATTGTTGCCTGAGCTTTGCACTGACACAGTATGTGACATTAATTATTTTCTAAACAAGTACTTGAGGCTGTTAAAAAAACATTTAATCATCTGAGGCCTATATTTTGAAAGAGGAATACAAGCTTCAGAAATATAGACGCTTTTAATTTGACAACATAAACATTCAAAATTGCCCCTAGCTGACTTCCTGTTGCAATGTTTGCTAATACAATAGCTGACAGGAAATAAGCTAGGGTTCAAACTGTTCCCATAGCAACACAATTCCGTGAAAACCGTCTATACCTATTACTAAAAAAAAAATGGCCAATGCCAGGCTGGATTGTCAGCCTTTAAAAGAGCATAACTTAAAAAGATTGGAGAGGTTGAACTTAAGGCCCAGGCGACAAACCAGACTCTTCATCAAATCCAGAGAAATGCTTGCTGGCCCCTAAACACTGAAAGTGAGGGGGGGGGGGGGGGGGGGGGGGATATATGGTTCAGCGTTTCCCTCACAAGAACAGCACAGTAATCAATTCCGTTTAGTACAAATCCAATGCACTTAAACTTCCAGCGCGAATAACCAGAGGCTGCAGGGCAGAGGTACATTTATCGATAAGGCAATTAATTCAAACCTCACCTCCTCCTCTGGCTCTCGCTGCTGCTATGAAATGCTCGCCTCCTCCATGCTCCCACATCCGCAGTAACGTTAGATCAGATCCCTCTCACGACTCACTCAGTGATGATGACCAAATTGGACTTGTTGCACTACTTTACTTACATCAAAGGAAAAATGTGCCACTTTTCAACCTGCTTTGTATCATTACAAAATCGGTAGTATATTATGCATAACAATGTTTACCTTTCCTCCATGTTGCCTGCTGCACGGAGAGCTCCCTGTTTATCTGCCAAACTCCACCCACAAGCCGGTACGGCTCGTTAAGGCTCGTTACAAACACTGAGTAAGCAATGCGAGCTGGCACAGCTTCAGGATCTGCTCTCTTCCTGGAACCAGTGACGTCACTGGTCTCCTCCTGGAACCAGTCAAGGACCCTAAAAGAGAAGGATGAGACAACACTCATGTCACAGTGTTCAAATTTTACATTGGGGCCAGTTCTATTGAAGTGAATGGGGTGGGCAACGTAAGTCCCACTATAAAGCATCTTCATCTTTGACTGATTCTTCCACCAGATCAAATAATCTTCCAGGTCGCAACCCCAAGGTTGGGAACCACTGCCCTAAGCCACTAATCCTACCCAACCCTTGAATCCCGACTCTACACCACCTTCCTATCCATTGGCCCGTTAACCACTAAATTCACTAAACATCCATGACTGACTGACTGAATGTCTGAGTGAGTGACTGTCCTGACTTTTCCATCTTATGACCCCAGCGGGGGTGCTGGCCCAGCGCTGTGGTACGAAAAAGAAGTGACATCTCACATTGCAGGTTTTTTTTATTCAACCGTTAAAACCTGGGAATATAATGTGTCAATTTAAGAATAAAATGACATAAAATAAATTAAAGCTGCAAGCAGCCCCGACAGGTATTCACAGTACAGCGCCCGCCTAGTAGGCTACAGCGATCGACTCTGAGTCAATCGTTATCGTTGGTCTATAAACGGCTAACTTCATAGAGACCATTTACACCTACTAAGAGGCCATTTACCATACAGCTGGCACTAACATGCATTTTCTGTGATCAGATTGCAATCGGATAGTGCTTGACCACATTAGCCTGATTTCATTATGGCGTTAACATGCAATCGGATTTCAATCTGATCACCCAAAACGGGTGTCCTCTCAATCCACATACAGTTGCTGTATGCAGATTTTTGAAGACACATTGCATTTACACTTGTGTTCAATGTGTACACAATGCGTCCCTGACCACCTCCGGAGGTGGTTTGGCCGATCAGATTGCAATCCGTCTTCAATGTGTCTTGGGGGTGTTTACACCTGTACTTTCAAGTGGTCAAGCACTATCCGATTGCAATCTGATCACAGAAAACGCATGTTAGTGCCAGTTGTAAATGGCCTCATAAGCTGCATTTACGCTCTGGAAGTATTTTGTTTTCAAATTACATCTTATTTTTTTCTGGTCCCGCAAAATACAAATGATAAAAACACAAAAGTATTTAAAATACGTATTTTAAATTGCCTAGATTTTAATTAAAATACTGCCCATAGAGACAGTCGGCATGTGTGGGAACGCCCACAAAATGTTAAACGGCTGGCGCGCGAGTGGGGTAAAACCGCCGATATATCTCATGGGCTGACTCACCAAAAGACAGTGCTGCGGCTCTAAAGGTTTGGGGGTTCTAGAGCAGAACACAAGACGTCTGCTCAGATGTGCGTTTACTGCGGTGGTTAAATCCCCGATCGTGTCTGCCTGGGCTGGGCTATCATCAGCTAAATTCGAACTTTGCTGAATGGATAGAACGGGGGAATTTACCCCACCCTGACCACACCC
>NC_139628.1:50775371-50802871 GCF_964638095.1 Poromitra crassiceps | reverse complement strand
CCTGGGCATATATATACCCCTTGTCGAGTTAACGTGATTTAGAGAAGTAACAGCGGAACGCGCTTCGGAACGCGCTTCTAATGGCATCTGCTATACTGTGATGTTCCTCCAATAACTTGGCCCTATTTCACATTTAGTTTTACAATAAAAACACATTTATGCAATGACTTGACATAATGTAGGGTATATTTATGTGCATCATCCTTCCTGCAGCAGGCGAGAGAAAATGATATCTTTCTGGACAAACTTTCACCAATCTAATAGGCTATATTTTTCTAGCTGATGCATAGAACATTATTTTCACTTTGATCTTGCTATAGTGTAGCGTATTTACATGCTTGCAGTATTGAAACTGCAGTTAGATTGGTTTGAGAAGCATAATGATATGGAATAATAGCCTATAATGCAGACAGACAGGCTGGATGAAGGGAGGGGGGGGGGGGGGCAGAGCGTTTGGCTTTCATCTGGTTTTGCGGGATCACTGGAATTGGAGCTAAAAAGGCAAGCGTGCGATTCGTTTATTGCACTTATCCAATGAGCATGACGGTGCATAATTTTACGCCTAAAAGGCGTGGTTGTAATGCTTTGGGCTGCATCTAGCGCCAGCACGACGATATCAAGTGCGCCTTTCCACGCCCACTGCTTTGATCTGCGCCTGCCGCTCGGCCTAGAAACTGCGCCGATGCAACGATAGGGGCCGATGTGCCCTGTGTTTTTAAGCTACAAAACCATTAGCTAGCAAGGCAGCTGCAAGTTTGCCTCTAGAAAACAAACAATTAAAAAAAAAAAAAAAAAAAAAATGTGGGTGGGCCAGGGCCTGTGCCTACCCAGGCCCACCCGTAGAAACGCCCCTGTTCCGCGTCATCAGTTTATTGGATTTTTTCATAATCTGATAATGGCCTTTATCCGATAAAGCACATCGGACTACAGTATGCTGTTTACATGACCACTTGAATAATCTGGTAACTCCATAGAAATGCACTGCATGTAAATGCACTCAGTGAGCTAGTATTAAATATAGGCCTAACCTTTTCACAATAATGTAACTTTTTTCCAATATATTTGGTATGAGAGGAATGTAATTAAAGCAAGTTTCCTGTTTACAGATTTACATCCATGTTCCATTATTATTTCTTGAGAGAACTAGGCTAGAAGAAGACGTTAACATCATCATGTGAAATTTGTAAGAAATAATTATTTTCACAAATGAGGACCACTTCTATGACTTTTGAAAAAACACTTTTACACTTCAAAAGTCATAAAAGTGGTCCTCATTTGTGAAAATTATCCTGCTGAGCACAGACCTCGCTGTTACATAAACATTCATTAACCACACACCTTATTTCATGCATTTGACCGAAAATTCCCATACAAAAATCCAATTGCCTTTCCCCTCCTACGAACCAGCAGCACAGGGATTTCTGAGTAAGCCTACAAAAATGGTACTCTATTTTGGAGGAAAAGTCAGACCTGTTCGAATAGGGCATATATTATATTGGCTCGGTATTGAGCTGTGGCATTTAGAGATCTTTTTAACTGGAACGACTGGAAAATAGTTTAAATGATGATTGGGCCCACAATATGACAACTCGACAAAACACATTTGTGTCGTATTTATTCAAGATAAGCTGATGACACAATGACAGAGAGTGCATCGTGTGAGCCGAACGCGAGACAGTCGGGTCGTGAGGGGAGACACCCAGTTTGCAGCTCCGTATTCGAATATACCCTCTGGGGCAACGGGGGGGGGGTAAAAATAGGCTCACTAAAACTGGAGTAAACAAGGCAAGGGAAGTAGAGTAGGGTATGAGAGAGAGAGAGAGAGAGAGAGAGAGAGAGAGAGAAGGAGAGAGAGAGAGAGAGAGAGAGAGAGAGAGAGAGAGAGAGAAGGAGGGCATTCAAGAATTAAAATGCGAGGTTGCCCTCGCCGATGCATCACTGTCATTCGTTTGCCCTTACCGGGAAAATTGCTATGGCCAAAAAAAATGAACCTGACCTCAGATTTACCTGTGATTATCGCACCGTTATTATGGCCCAAAGTGGATGAAGTGTCTGCTATTTGTCTAGCCACCTGTAGCCGACTCAGTCATTAGGACCGTCCCGTCACAGCATGCCATCGATGCTCCAATCTACGCATGGATGGAGACAGGGGAGGAGGAGGGGGCGCTTATTATTCCAAACAGATCTTTTAACATCAGATCTTTTGATACCTGATGCAGCATTTGTGTGTATATCCCTCATTTGTGTGCGTATCCCTTTAAGACCGCGAACCGCGTTAACGCGGTTCGCGGTCTTAAAGGGATACGCACACAAATGCTGCATCAGGTATCAATGGGTTAATGTCAGACATGGATCAAATAGCAATTTGCAAATTATTTCTTAGTGTTTGTTTTACTCTTGGAATACCCGATGGGTCGACTGCATCAGTCAAAGGAAAACTCCGCACCTCTCTCTTACGGGGCAGGTGCGTAGGACAAGGATATAATTCACGCAAAATAAAGAGAGTCCCGCACACTGTCCAAACTTGCAAAATGATAAATTTAATATTGTAACGTTTCGGTCTCAGACCTTTCTCAAACAACTGCATCAGTAAAATATCATTATGGTTAATCGTCGGTAACAGAAACTTTCACAATGCTTTCCTGTGATTGTCTTAGTTTTTCTGATCTTTCAGTGTAACACCACCCTTCTGCGATTCCACGCTGGTTATCAAGCAATCAAGCAATCAATCGACTTCTTTATTGACCACACTCGGGGTCCATCGAAAAGACATACAACGCTAAAAACACAAAGGTTCAAGTGAATACTCGGAATGATTCACAGATGTGTCTCAGGTGTGCCCTCAGTCCTGCTACAGTGCTTGTTTCTCCATGTTCACTAGAGGGGGCTGTCCATGCACCTTATTGATAGCATCCAACTTACAGCGTAGTGGTCAAACCAGACAGGCAAACCAAATTGATGACACACACCTTTGAGACGGTGGTGGGTTCAAATGTCCAATAAAGAGGACCTCCTTTGCTTCAGCATCACCTGCGTTGGTATTTCCCCCCCTCCTCCATTTTGGTTGAAAATAAATCATAGCCATCAGTATATTATATTATATTATATGATATACTCTCGGGGTGGAGGTTAAATAAGTGGGTTTGTGACTGTAAAGTGGTCAGCTTGAATCTGAAAATGAGGGCAAGGAAAGTGTATGAGTAACAACTACGGCCCAGGTGCCATTGAGCAAGGCACTTAAACTCCCAATTTTGTCCATCTGACCTCCCAAAATCCGTATGTGTGCAATCTGTGTGTACAATAACGTAATAGTATGAATATGACGGGGGTTGCTGAAGATCGTCTCGTTTATCTATTTTCTGACACCGGATACTACAAAGTAGAGTAATCTCTGCCATGCTATTCACAGCGATAAGCACATGATAATAACAGTGCAAGTGTTTTTTTTATTATTGTGTCTGGCCGACCGGAGGCCCTCGCTGCTTTGATCTACAGTGCCTATACAGTTTTATGCGCTCTCTGGTTATAGCGTTGTCTGTGCTGAATAATGTATACTGACTCTAATGCCCTCAGTCCCTGCAGACTGCAATGGAGAGCCAAAGTCACGCCCACTTCCGGGTTAGGCATACGCACCAAGAGGTTTCACCCGCCATTTATTTTCCCATAGACATTTCGTAAAATGCTTGTAAAAAAGAGTTTTACTTAGTCAAACCAAACGATTCAGCTATACTTAGAAAGTGAAACAGGAGAGACCGTAGAACATTTCACTCGGACCAAAACGTAAGAAAAATAGCGGATAAAAAAATATTTTTTCGATTTGTTTGTTTGTTTTAGTTTTAGTCCGAGTGAAATGTTCTATGGTCTCTCCTGATTCTAAATATAGCCGAATCGCGTGGTTTAATCAAGTAAAACTAGTATTTTACAAAATGTCTATGGGAAAATAAATGGCGGATGAAATCTCTTGGTAATGCTGAAGCAGGAAGTGACTTTGGCTGTCTATGCACTCCACTCTCTGCTGTTTTCGTTTGTGTGGTCTGTAAAGGGCCATACCAATTTCAATGATAATTCTGAGCCAATTTCCTTCCTCAGAACTGGATACAGCAGAGTGGTTTGAGATGCAGATATTAGAGTAGAAAGTTCACTCCACGGTGCAGTGATATACAGTATATTAAGGCCTTGGCCACACTGATCCGTCAGAAAATGGACAGAACGGATAGACGGATAGATGTATGTCCGTTGCATGTACAAGTAACCTACTTGTACAGCAGGTGGCGGTAAGCACCTTGAAGGTGTCAGCGAGCCGCCTATAAACCAAGAGAAGAAGAAAGCTGGCGTCAGCTAGCTGTTAGCTCTGTGCGCTACGTTACTTAGTTATGTGGCAATAAAATGCCACCGAATGACCAGATTAGATGGTGAAATCAGACGGTGACACTTACTATCACGTTGTACAACAGTGGGATGGTGTACACAGCATTAATTATAGCCTCCTTCACCACCTCGGCCGCCATCTTCTTTGAAAAGTTGAAACAAATCTCGGAACGCCTCCTCTCGAGACCTCGACTCTGATTGGCTAAACGGACAGTGACTATCCGACCATCCGACCATCCGATACGTCCATCCAGAAAAAGTTAATCCCTCTTCAACTTTCTGTCCATCAAAACGTATGCAAATTTTCTGGATACGTACGCTTCTGAGTGCTCCACGGACAGTCGGACAGCTGTCATTGAAAATGAATGGAAGTGAACGCACACGGACACCACGGATCAGTGTGGCCAAGGCCTAAGGTATCCCACGGTGCAGTGATATACAGTATATTAAGGTTATTAAGGTATCCCACGGTGCAGTGATATATAGTATATTAAGGTTATTAAGGTATCCCACGGTGCAGTGATATACAGTATATTAAGGTATCCCACGGTGCAGTGATATACAGTATATTAAGGTATCCCACGGTGCAGTGATATACAGTATATTAAGGTATCCCACGGTGCAGTGTTATAGAGTATATTAAGGTATCCCACGGTGCAGTGATATATAGTATATTAAGGGTATTAAGGTATCCCACGGTGCAGTGATATACAGTATATTAAGGTTATTAAGGTATCCCACGGTGCAGTGATATATAGTATATTAAGGTTATTAAGGTATCCCACGGTGCAGTGATATATAGTATATTAAGGTTATTAAGGTATCCCACGGTGCAGTGATATATAGAGTATATTAAGGTTATTAAGGTATCCCACGGTGCAGTGATATATAGTATATTAAGGTATCCCACGGTGCAGTGATATATAGAGTATATTAAGGTTATTAAGGTATCCCACGGTGCAGTTATATATAGTATATTAAGGTTATTAAGGTATCCCACGGTGCAGTGATATATAGTATATTAAGGTTATTAAGGTATCCCACGGTGCAGTGATATATAGTATATAAAGGTTATTAAGGTATCCCACGGTTAGGGCTGGGTATCGTTCAAAATTTTTCGATATCGATACCGTTTCGATACTTGGATTTCGATACCGGTTCCTGAACGATACTTTTTTCGATACCAATTTTTAGAAAAATCCATTTTAACAAAAATAAAACTGCATTACACATTGAAATTATTTTACAAATCTTTAGTTTTCCCCCCATCTTAAGTTTTACAGCAGAAAAAAATAAAACCTACTGTATTTAACATAACTTTAAGTTCTCTAAATGTATTGCCGTCCCTACAAAAAATATTGGAGTACTACAAAGGAAAGAAATGTAGCTAAAACAAATAAATCAGTGGAATAGTTTTCAGTGCAAAACAGAGAGTTGCAAATCAGGGTTTAATGCTCACTGATGCAACAGAACTCTATTCTTGTCCAAACTGATGAGATGGATCCACTTCATGCATGGAAGACTAGTTGAGCATTGACTAGCCTATCAATATAGCCTTAATGCCACAAAGTGAATCCCATTTATATTCAACAAACTATCATGACATCAGCGTTTGTTAAAGGCCGGGTTTACCGTGGGGAACATGAATATATATTAATTCTTAAAAAATCTTAAATTTCGAATCCGTTGAAATTTTTGAAATTGCTTGTTCACAGCCAGAGAAAAAAAAAATGAAAAAAAAAAAAAAAAAAAAATGGGCCAGGTGACGCGTTTCGACGCGAAACGCGTCACCTGGCCCAATTTTTTTTTTTTTTTTTTTTTTTTTTTTTTTTCTCTGGCTGTGAACAAGCAATTTCAAAAATTTCAACGGATTCGAAATTTAAGATTTTTTAAGAATTAATATATATTCATGTTCCCCACGGTAAACCCGGCCTTTAACGAGTTGCGAAAAATACATGATGGGCGATAACTGCCCGCTTGCACATAACGTTAACATAACGTTAACGCTAATTAATTCAACATTAACGCTAGCGTTGCATGTGCTCACTGAGACAGCTCAACTTCATGCATTCACTGACTAGCCAATCAATATAAATGAATCGCATTTACATTCAACAAACTATCATGACATCAGCGTTTGTTAACGAGTTGCTAAAAATACACAATGCCCGCTTGCGCATAACGTTACGGCGGCAATTAATTAAACGATCTAATGCTGCTACAACTCACAGCCAGATGCATGGATTTGTCAGACTGAGGGATCTGATAACCGCTAACTTGCGGTAAGCTGACCCACCTCTCAATTATTTCTCTTGTCTGTGGAAACCAGTCCGTGTTGTTTCTGTTTCTTTTCCTGCTTTTCATCATCTTCGCCATATGGTACTCCAGGATAGGAGTAGCTTGAGTGGCTAACTTCTTGTATACTATATCCGCACCGCACGCCTGGCTCACAGTCACAACAAACACACCGGCTAGTGGGCGTAACGTTTCCTGCATGCCTCTACATGACAGCCAATCACCAGCCGTATTAGAGCGCGGCGTGCAAGCATGTCGCATGCTTATAGGCTCAATGACGCTGTTTTGTTTTGGTATCGAAAATTGGTATCGATTGACAAGGGAGGCTTCGATACCCCTTAGTATCGATGTTTCCATTTCGGTGCCAAGTAAGTATCGAAACTCGATACCCAGCCCTACCCACGGTGCAGTGATATATTATTAATTAATACACAGGACAAGATGTTACTATCCCTTGTGCCAAAATCCGAAGAAAAACACATTTAGAAGCCCAATCCAGAATAAAACAAGCTAACAGGCTAACAAACTAATAAACAAGACACCTACCTACCCTAGCCAACAGCAGTATGAAGCATGTCATTGGGGTTTTCAAGTGGGCACCTTCCTTCACCGACGTTTCGTTAAGTTAGGCCCACGACACCTCAAGAAGGCTTAACGGTGTAATCCAGCGTCCTGGAAACACCCCCCCCTCCATGCTACCACCGCACAACTGCATATTACCTCACTATCTAAGCCTAGCTATCCAGGTCGGTTCGGTATGACATTCCTGACTACACCACCACTGTCAATGATTCAGCCCTGTTGATGCGGACCGTCAATCATGACCAACAACAAACAATCCCTAACTACACCACCACTGTCAATGATTCAGCCCTGTTGATGCGGACCGTTAATCATGACCAACAACAAACAATCAATCTGACCTTAGCGAGCTCCCCAGCTAGCATGTTTCCTCCTTATCCACAGCCATTCACTTGCTCGTTCTGCTGCCTGAGACATTATGCTACCCGCAAGTTTCAGGCTCCGTCCCCGAATGCCCAACTCAGTTAGTAAGGCAATAACGGACTTTGCCACAAAACCACGGCAGCCCACCTCTACAGGCCGCACTCGAGCCCTCCAACCTGGCTGCTCTGCCTCTGCTGCCATTTCAGCATACCTAGCTTTGTTGCGCTCATAAGCCTCCTCAACTCGATCTTCCCACGGGACTGTGAGTTCGATAAAATAAACTCTCTTCTCTACCTCAGACCACAGTAACAAGTCCGGACGTAGCCGGGTGCTAACTATATATGCTGGGATGACTAGCTGTTCATTCAAGTCAACCCTCATTTCCCAGGCTCCACCTACACTTAGCTGCCCTAACTTGTGCCTGACCTTAATTGGTCTAATCTTTTCTCCCTCACGTACAAATTTGATCTGTCTAGTCTCTTTGCTAGCAACTAGAGAATTTACTTCTAGCCGCTTTTCCTCAACTGCAGCTGCCAAACATTTCAACACCTGGTTGTGACGCCAGGTGTATCGCCCCTGGGAGAGACTGACCTTACACCCTGACAGTATATGCCTCAGTGTACATACACTAGAACACAACGGGCAGGCACCATCCTCGCCCAACCACCGATTTAAGTTCTGGGGAGATGGCAGCACATCATAAGTAGCCCCTAGAATAAATCTAATTCTGCTGGCCTCCATGCTCCACAACTCTCTCCACTTCAACTTTCTCTTCTCTACACTCTCCCAGTTCACCCACTGTCCTTGCTTTGCCTGCGACACTGCCTTAGTACATCTTACTGCCTCCTCTTGCCTATGTACTTCTTCAACTACCATCTTCCTCTTTTCTATTACTGATGCCTTGTTCCACACAGGTTTCCCTATGCACAACCCTAAGCCTCCACGCCCATGCTGCACCTGACCTATGATATCCCTGTGTCTAAGAGCTGACTGTGCTTGCTGTACTGCCTCCTTTGGGTTCCACTTCCTCCCTGTTTTAACTGTGGGCGCTACACTCCTAACCACTGGATCCTTTGACTGAGTCAGAGTCATTTCCAGTCTAACCTTAGCACACTTGAACTCCTCTGTCAGGCTAGATAATGGCAATTCCAATATGCCTTTCCCATATAAGGCTACACTGCTTAGGCAGCGTGGGACTCCGAGCCATTTTCTAATGAATGAGTTAATCATCCTTTCTAGCTTTTCTACCTTTGAAAGGGGAACCTCATACACTGTCAGTGGCCACATCAACCGAGGCAACAATCCAAACTGCAAACACCACAACTTTAACTTTCCTGGGAGCCCTGACTTGTCTATACTTGAAATACCTTGAATCATTTCCTGCCTCACCTCCTCAAACTGTCCCTTATCACTGAGACTTGCATCATACCATCTTCCCAAACTCTTGACTGGTTTCTCTAACACTGTTGGCACCACCTCATCATTTATAACAAACTTCTTACCTACTACCCTCCCTTTAATGATTGAAATACTCCTGGACTTACTTGGCTTCACTTTCATTCTAGCCCACTGCAGATTACTATTTAACTTATCCAACAATCTGCTAGTACATGGAGCGGTTGACGTCATAGTCGTCATGTCATCCATGTATGCCCTAATTGGAGGGAGCCGCAGCCCTCCCTGCAGCCTTTCTCCACCCACTACCCATTTTGAAGCCCTAATAATGATCTCCATTGCCATGGTAAAAGCTAATGGGGAAATTGTACACCCTGCCATAATGCCTATCTCCAGCTGCTGCCAAGCTGTAGTGTACTCTGCTGTGGTAAAGCAGAGTTGAATATCTAAGAAGTAGGCTTTAACTAAGATCTTTATACTACCTGGCACTCTAAAGAAATCAAAGGCCTCCCATAACAGACTATGCGGCACTGACCCGAAAGCATTAGCCAGGTCCAAGAATACTACATGCAGGTCTCTCTTCTCACGCCTAGCTGACTGGATTTGGTGCCAGATCATGCTGGTGTGCTCTAAGCACCCGGAGAAGCCGGGAATTCCAGCCTTTTGCACCGAAGTATCTATTAGCCTATTCTTTTCTAGATAACTAGACAGCCTCTGTGCCACAACACTAAAGAAAACCTTCCCTTCAACATTAAGTAGACTGATAGGTCTAAACTGACTTATCTCTAACGAGTCCCTTTCTTTAGGAATGAAGATTCCCCCTGCTCTACGCCACGCCTTAGGAATAACCTGCTTCTTCCAGACTACCTTCATCAGCTTCCATAGAAACTGCAACACATCTGGAGCACTCTTATACAGCCGGTAGGGGACTCCATTAGGACCCGGGGCTGAAGAGGCCCTTGCACGTCTCACTACTTCTTGAACTTCTTTCCACCTTGGTGGGCTATCATCACACTGACTCTCTATTTCACCGATAGGTGGAATATCAGCTGGGACTGTCATCTCTCTAAACCTTTCCCTATCTTTGTGAACCTCCTCCAAATATTCCTCAAGCTTCTGCTTAGGTACCATAAGGCTACCATTCTTTTCCTTACTAAACAATGACTTCACAAATCTAAATGGATCCTTATAGAATGCTATTCTAGCTCTCTCTTTCTTTTTCCTATTTTTCCTAATGCTATCTGCTCTTCTTAAAACTGCCAACCGCTCCCTCACATCTGACTGCAAGCAATCAATGCCTTCCTTCTCAACCTCTGTAGCTTTCCTCCACTGCCTCTTAAGCTGTCTTCTCTCCTGGATAAGTCTATCTATCTCTTGTTGGCGCCTAGATTTAACTACCTCACCCTCTAGTTTCTTCCTTTTCTCAAAGACGCCAAACCTTTCCTTACCATAATCATAAATACAATCTCCCATTTTCTCCAACTTACTCTCAGCAGTTCCTTTAACTCATTGAGTGCCATGGACGAACATGTTCGTCATTTCGTTTAGTAACGTAGAGTGCCAAGGACGAACATGTTCGTCAATTGCGTTTTTTGATGGGGGGATGTCGATCTAAGCCTCTTACTTCGCCTCTTACAATATGGGAGCTATTGAATGTGTCTAACCTATTTTACAGAACCCTTAGGTGGCGACAGTGCTCTCCAGATTACAGAAAGGTCCGGAAAACTGCAGGAGAAAGCCGTGATCAAAGAGAAACCGATGCATGCTGCAGCCAGAGCCATATAGATTGCTCTGTCTGCAGCTGACAGTTGGCTGCGAACATCAGTCAATCCGCGCCCACAACTGAGCTCCTCTGCCTCTGTCCGTCTGTCTGCATATAGTTTCTCCACACGATTACCCGCCAGAAAGGCAGCACCCGACGCCGAACGGCCAAACCTTTTCCTGCAGTCCCGTTTGGCATTTCCTTGTCGCGCTGGGAGCTGCCCGGGAGCCGCCGTCAGCCGCCCGGCGCAAAAACGGAGGCTCCGAAAATAGACTGGGTGCGTGTGGGGAGGAGTTTGCAGCTCAGGGGGGGAGAGGGGGGTGGGGCACGCAGGCTGCACAGAACTACACCACGTCACTACATCAGAAAATATTAGCTAGAGTCAGTGAATGTGCTTGAAATGCTGCATTTCACAAAAGGCTGAATATCTCAGCTTATAATTTGAAAACTGTCTTTTTGCTCAAAACAGCCTATCTTCTCCGGCTCATAACTAAAGAACGGAAAATGGTATCAATAAACTTTTTTTTGCAGATGATAGAACAGGGTCTCCTCGTTCTTTGTGTGTGTTCGGTGTTTACATAGTAATATCACACAATATTCTGTGGGCCTCGAGATATCACTGAAAACGCTCTGAAACTCTGGCACTGGGAGCTTCCGTTCTCCAAAAGTGGCTGGCACTCAATGAGTTAAGCTTCTCTAACATCCTAACCAAATGACTATTGATATCTTCCCACTTCCTACTTTCCGCTGCACCTGGCCACTTAACTCTAGGCTTCTGACCGCTAATCTTCTCCCTTTTTGGCTGGCTGGCCTCTCTGCTTTCCTCGGTGCTAGGACCTGCCTCAACATCAGGGGTGCTGATGTCCTGCGAGCTGTGGGTTACTTCCTGTCGCTGGACTTCACCCGACTGACTTGATAAACTTCTTAAGAAATAATTATCAATGCGGGGTCCCTGTGTTCCCTCTACCAAGCACCTCTTCCTGCCTTGATGGATTCTAAGGCCCCTCAAAGTTGTTACCTTCTGCCAGCCACACAAGCAAACCTGACGCTTCTTTCCATCTACATCTGAACTAGTGGCTTCCACTGACATGTTTTCCCTACTCATAGTCAAGTCCGTTCCAGAGTCAATAACCGTGTCAACCATAGGTGAGTCATCTTCCGCCCCCGCTCTCGCAGACTCTAGGGGTGTTTTTTCATAATTCTGTTTCGTAGCAAGTTTGGGTGTAACCAATGGCCTATTGGCCTTGGCTACTGCCACAATGAGCAGCTAACCCATTGCAGCCCCGATGGGGTCTAATCCCTCCTGTCAGCTGTCTTTCCATGCTGTCACTAGGTCTTTCCCTAGTTGTCAGCTGCACTATTCACAACAGTCACTAGCCTAAGCTAGCTTTAGTATTAATTAATACACAGGACAAGATGTTACTATCCCTTGTGCCAAAATCTGAGGAAAAACACATTTAGAAGCCCAATCCAGAATAAAACAAGCTAACAGGCTAACAAACTAATAAACAAGTGTGTGTGTGTGTGTGTGTGTGCGTGCATGTGTGTGTGTGTGTGTGTGCGTGCGTGCGTGTGTGTGCGTGTGCGTGAGTGTGCGTGTGCGTGCGTATGTGTGTGTGCGTGTGTGTACGTGCGTGCGTGTGCGTGTGTGTGACTTTGTGTGCGTGCGTGTGTGTGTGTGTGTGCGTGTGTGTGACTTTGTGTGCGTGCGTGCGGCCACAGCGATGACCAAAAAAAAGAGAATCAATTAAAAACTCTATCTGCTCCTGTCATTTACCAGCCGGCAGCAACGAACCAGAGACCAGCCAAATGCAATTTACGCGCGTGTGTGTGTGTGTGTGTGTGTGTGTGTGTGTGTGTGCGCGCGTGCGTGCGTGCATGTGTTTGTGTGTGTGTGTGTCTGTGACCTGTCTGTGTATTACGCAGCCTGTCTAATCTGTCAATATGTGTGTGTGTGTGTGTGTGTGTGTGTGTGTGTGTGTGTGTGTGTTCATGTAGATCCATATAACACTATGAAGACGTCTCTTACACTAACTTACCTCAGGCTCTGGGGACGTGCTATAGAGACAGCTATTTGTATGCACGCTATATCACTTGTGCTCTTTAAAGTTGATACGAGCACGCGACTCTTGGGATGTTATGCATAAAATCATCAACGTCTCCAACCCACATCGTCATCATCCAGACTATATAGCACTATACTATATATCACCACTGAGACAGCTGATTACATGACACTTTCACCCTACAATTATCCCCACCGCTGCAGCTGTTTGTGCTATTTATCGTTTTTCAGTACGGCTTGTAGGCTCTTTAGTTCTCAGACTCCATCCAAAATCGTTATCCCAGATTGTCTCTTTCTAGTGAAAATCTCTCCCTCGCTCGCTCTCTCTCTCTCCACAATCGCTCTCTCTATCGTTCCCACGTTTAGATTTGGGGTTTCATCGTCAATCACGTCCGACACTTAAATGATAAATCCATAAAGCCCAAAGAGAATTCTCACGCCGGGGCCGCTTGGTTTCTCAATTCAATCTGGCACACGAGAGAATAAGAGGGAGAGAGGGAGAGAGAAGTGAGGCGCTGGGTGGAGGGGGAGGGAGGGGGGAGGGATGGCAGGGAGCAGAGCAATTTAGAGAGAGAGCGGCGTCAGCAGAGGACCAAAATGCGCGACTCATTAGCCAATGAACAGCCAGGAAAAGGGGTCTCGCGCTACTTTTGAATGCTAAAATAAAGCTGATCATTTGTTTAAAAAAAAAAAAAAAAAAAACTTTCAGAGTACAACACAAACTGCCCATTTTGCTGCAACTCGACAACAGCGCTGCTTAATCCAGGACCCTTACTTCCTGGAACTCTTGTGAGAGTAAAAAAAACGGGTCAATTGGAGTGAATGGAGATGTCGCGACTCTTCGATATGTAAGGGATAATGTATACTGAGCCGGTGATTACTGTGGAAATAATGACCGACAGGTGAATGATTTAGCCCGACGCGCAGCGGAGGGCTTAATATTCACCTGAAGGTCATTATTTCCAGTAATCACCGGCTCAGTATATATTATCCCGCTTAGAACACGGCCTACAACTAAATCATTCAATAATCTGACAAAAATAATTATTCAAATAGATTTTTTAATAGCGTTTTCAACACAAAGCGGTTTCATTCGTAATTGGCACACAAGACACCACAGCTGCAACTGGTTGGCCTAATTAGTAGCGTCTGCGGACAAAATGCTCTTACCAACTGATTAATCCAGGTGTGGCAGAGCAGCGGTCGGTTGTCGAGAAATAATGACCGGTGAATATTGTTGATTGACCAATCAGAATCGAGTATTCGAGAGAGCCGTGTTCTAAATACTGTATACGGCCCTGGCAGAGTCGTGGAGGAGAGAGAAGAGAGGGGGGGCGCGACCGTGTCAGCGTTGGCTCTTGTTTAATAGATTGGTTCTCAGGGTGCCAGTGAGGGGCGGGGCTCCTGGCCAGTGAGGGGCGGGGCTCCTGGCCGACTTTATGATGCGTGCCTAGAGAGCTTATTCATCTCGCCCGTGCGCCGCCCTCCTGCCTCCTTAGCCCTGCCCCCCCCCTCTGAGAGAGAGAGAGAGAGAGAGAGAGAGAGACTAGCTTGGCAGCAGCTTCTAGTGACCTCTCCAGAGTGCTGTGGAGCGGTCCTACACCCCATCATAGGACGTCACTCTCCGACACATTCAGCAGTTGCCCTTGCACACGCTACCCCCTCGCTCGCTGGGCGCTCACGCGTTTCGATGGAGCGCACGCCGTCAGTGTACTCGAGAGCGGCCATGATGGATCTGATAGTAACCTGCCACGTGGCGTGGATACACCTGGGTGCAATTACATCACAATTATGTCCACGAGTAGCCGACATCGTTTACCCCGCAAAAAGGAGCATTGTTTGCAAAATGCTGTATGAATGAAAGGATTTTGAATGGTAAATGGTAAAGGGCCTGCATTTATATACTGTAGCGCTTTTATCCAAAGCGCTTTACAATCAGTAGTTACATTCACCCATTCATACACTGATTGCGGCAGGCTACCACGCAGGGTGCTGGCACACCATCGGGAGCAATTTGGGGTTCAGTATCTTGCCCAAGGACACTTCGACATGCAGACTGGAGGAGGCGGGAATCGAACCACCGACCTCTTTTATCCACAGCAATTAGTGGACGACCCGCTCTACCTCCTGAGCTACAATTTTGAGGTCCTATTCTGAGGTCCGATTGCTGATAATTCAGGTGAAAATGAACAATGGCTGCTAAATCACCCAATAAATAGAGTACCGCAGGGATGACGTATTTTTTTAGGCGGAATGCGGAAGTCCGGGACTTCCTGGATCTTAGGGGGAAAAGTCAATGGGGATTTAGAATGTTTTTTTTTTTTTTGCAACCGATTACATTTTATGGACACCTTAACTCGGACTTTAAGGAAAAGCTTAACTTTTGTGCAACCGGCCCCAGAATCCCAGAATCATGGCACGAAGCTTTCTTCACAACGCTGATTGCTTGATGGCTGATTGCCATTCAGATCAGAAATGGCTAGTAGTCCATTCCATCGCAAGAAACACCACTTACTGATCATATTTCTTTCATGTTCACTCTGCGGCATTCAGAGGAGAGAGAGCGCATGATGATGGCAACATGTGGGAGGGTGGTGGGGGACCCCCCGACCCCACCGGGAGGTTTGGTACCACCCCCCCCCCCCAATGTTGATTCCATGGCTATGGCCTTGCTCGCTCTCTTCACCGTGCTATCTCTCTCTTCACCGTGCTATCTCTCTCTTCACCGTGCTATCTCTCTCTTCTCAGTATTACTCTCTCGCTCTCTCTCGCTCTCTCTCGCTCTCTCCCAATCAGAGATATCTTAAGCGGTTGTGCAGATACCAAGTGCCTCAGGAGTGTCAGTTGGCGAAGCGCGACGAGGAGCGGATGATTACTTTGTCGGAGCCTCGTTGATGAGACTCAGAAATGAGAGAGGCTCGTTGCAGAATGACCAACATCTAGTGGTATGAAAGCAATAAGGATAAGGAAAGCAGTAAATAAGGAAAGCAGTAAATAAGGAAAGCAGTAAATAAGGAAAGCAGTAAATAAGGAAAGCAGTAAATAAGGAAAGCAGTAAATAAGGAAAGCGGCAAAGGATAAATCGTGTCCGTAGAACTTTTGCTTGTCTGACATAGGCAAAAACCGAAAAGCATTTATCTGGAGCACCTCGAGCAACCCGGAAGTCGTTGTTCCGGATTATTCCAGATCAGAGAAGAAGAAGAAGCGGTGCGCCAGATAAATGCTTTTCGGTTTTTGAGAGACAGAAAAGTGGATTTTATGCAACAATTTGGATGCAACAACTAGGCGTCATTAAAAGAAGAGGATGTTTTACATCAGATAGCGTCGTCACTTCACGTGAAGACTCAGGTAGGAGCCGGCATTTAGACCTAGACGTGAAAATGTCACAGTGTAAAATGGGAAAATGCGTGACGTTCGCCGGGCGCTAATGCGCTTGTATGAGCCAGAAGCGCCTGGCTAGCGGGGTAAATTTTGTATGGGTGTTAAACAGGGGCGGTTTTAGCATCAGACCTTTGGGTGGGCTCAGCCCACCCAAAGGTCATGGACCGCTGAACCCCTAGGGGGGTCCGGGGGCATGCCCCCCCGAAAGAAAATTTTGTACAGTTTCAAGTAAAAATGGATCAAGCTGGTGCACTTTGAGATCAAAATGAAGAGACTAGATCTATGAAGAACTACACACATCAATATCTTCTTTACCGTTCTGTGGTTTTACAGCAATGAAAAAATAATTGTTTCCCTATATATACTATATATATTCTGCATACAGGTTACTTATGGTAGAATTATGCTTGCATACATAATACCAAAATCACTTCAGGGGAGTTTCAAGTAAAGTAACATTTTGCTTTGTAGGCAAAACAAAAGTAAAATTAAATCAAAAGGGAACTTCCTAACTTATTGGCTGGAATAAAATTCCGACAAGATAATAATATACTGTAAGGACTAAAGCAGGAGTTTGCAGTCAACTAGTTGAAATTAATATGTGGCAGTATTTGTGGGGGTCAAAATCTATATAGGGTGTACCACCACAAATAGATCAGTGTATGGGAAACACTGACTATTAAATTGTGTGACTAGAAAGACACCAATAAATCTGAGAAAATGTACTTTAATTTTGAACAACAGCACTACAACGGTGGCATTACAAATGGTATTATGAAATTATTGTGGGGAAAAACAAGAATGCCACTTTTTTTCATGAACTTTAAGCAGAAAATTAAAAAATAGTTTTAAAGCAAAAATAAATAATAAATAAAGATAATTTTAACAGAAACTGCTACTAATGACCACCATGGATTTGGAGAGGAAAAAAAGAAAGTTTTTTTTTTTTTTTTTTTTTTTTTTTGGGGTGGGCTGAGACTATTTTTGGGTGGGCTAAAGCCCACCCAAAAAAGGCCTAGAACCGCCCCTGGTGTTAACACATTGAGTGCCAGCCGTTTTTTCAATGCTGTAGGTAAGTTGTGCCAGGTTTTTTTTTGAGGATTCTGGCTCATTTTACAAGAGCCGAGGATTCTTTTCTGTTAAGACTTCGTGAACACCAATCATCTAAAAAGAACTAATAGAATGTGTGCTTTCTCTGTCTAAAAGAGTTCGTTTGTAGAGTTAGTAGTTATGTAGATATTAGCCGTTGAGTACAGCATGGTTTCAGAGATTTTCAGAGAGTTTTGAGATAAATGGATTTTTAGAACCACCTCACGTGCCTGTGATTATGGGTGCCCTTGGGCAAGTCTGTATACTGTTTTGTGTGTGTGTGTGTCTCCAAACTCCTCCCTCCGTAGGTGTGGCTTTGCAGTGTTTTGTCACAGGCGAGTTTCTGTTGCCTCACAGATCCCAAAAAAAGAGAACGGAATCGCAGGAGCGGGGAAGAGGAGAGGAGAGGCGAGGGGGGGGGGGGTTAGACACGGGAGAGAAATTCCTTCGCGATCCCCTTCTTCCAATCTTGAGGCAGCCTACTCCGCTCTGCTGCTGCTGCTGCTGCTGCTGCTCCTCTGGGCTGCTGCTGCTGGCGGCTCTCGGGCAGTCTGGCTTACTGTAAAACCGGCTCGTTCGTTTCTTGAGGTGTCGGCTGAGAGCTTTGAAGAAGCTTTTGCGATTCTGGTCTTATTTATGCGCAAAGGTACTCGAGTGTGTGTGTGTGCGCGCGCGCGCGCGTGTGTGTGTGTGTGTGTGTGTGTGTGTGTGTGTGTGTGTGAAATCGAAAGAGTTTTCGCCCAGCTATTTCCTTGAAAATTAGAATGGCTTTCTCCAGCGGACCCGTGGCTGTTTTTTGCTCGGCTTTCTCTCTGTCTGGAGAGAACTGTCGCCACTTAGTGGTCGGTAAAATAGATTATACACATTCTCTTCCTCCAATAGTGGTATAGAAGACGTAAAAGGGGTTGATTGATGTCCCACCGTCAAAAAAAAAAAATGTTTATGTAAGACGAGATATCTCGTCTTTGGCACTCAACGGTTGGATTATGTAAGACGAGATATCTCGTCCTTGGCACTCAACGTGTTAAATAAGGCTGAATGTTGAAAAATAAGCTATACTGTGTACCAATGTTGTTGGCATTAAAAAGGCTCAAAATGTAAGATTCTTTCAAATGTGGAAGCATGCTTCATTTGTCTTTGGGAGTGGGAGTGTGCAGAGGAAATCAATTGAGTGCAGTTTTAGCTTAGCTTTTAGGCTAAAAGGCGTTGAGAGGTTTCAAAGTCATCATGGCCACGCTCTTCTACCTTTGTTTGGTTTGCAGACACGGAGGCGGAGAGGAATGCGCTGAAGGAGCACGTCTACCCCAAACTACGAGACTTCTGCAGGGAGAACTATGGCATTGAGTTCCAGGTAACCCCGCTCGATGACTTTCCCTGTCTTCCAGTGATTTTCTTTCTCTGTCTGTCTTAACCTCCCTCCTCCCTCCCTCCCTCCCAAGACAAGAGACCTGTTGTCACTTCCAGAGCAGTAGTTTTGTGCCTATTGACTGGTCAAGTGCCTCCAATCCATCTACACCGTGGCTTAGTGAATGCCTTGAACGGGCCCCGGGAGCGAGCTGCATGCTCAGGCCCCCCGCTATCCCTTTGAGCGGACAGAAGGCCAGTAGAGATAAGGCCTCCCTCCACCGGTGGGTGCTGCTGCCACGTATCTTCTAGCTCTGGATAAGGACGCCTGATGCTAGGGCTTTCCCTTTGTTGTTGTCAGAGAATTAGCCGCGTCTCCCCCGCGGTGTCCACTGTGATCCAGCATCATTTGCATTGCAAATCAGCATCCGCGTAAAGGGGAAAAAGATTGCTATCAGAGGTTTGTTTGTCTAACAAATCCAGGACAGACCCGGAGTCAGGGCGAGATTTAACAAATCCAGGACAGCCTCGGAGTGCAGAGAGGGAGGGAGAGAGAGTGAAACCGAATGAAGTGCAGTGCACGCTGAACGCTGTGAGATGAGCAAGGTGTCGGGTTTCAGGCCATTCGCTCCTGTCCTGACCAAACTGAAAACCCGTTTCAGCGGCTGGAACACAGAAGCAGCAGAGTGACTGGCTGGCTGTAGTCTGCACAGGGCAGGCAGGGCGACGCGTCAGGGGAGAAATGTATCGCACTTCTCCTGTCTGGTCAAAGCAGAGGGGGGCGGGGCTGTGGCGCATGTATGGAGCGGACAGAGAAGTCAGTGCTGCTTGACAATGCACACGGCTTTTCTCTCAAACATTTGGAAAAGCCTTTCTCTAAATTAATGTTGTTCTGGCAGGAGCTTTTAATTCCTATATCCTGCTGCTACAGTAACTACTTGTTAACATTGCTTACAGCGGAGGAGGAAAAAAAACACCATATCGGCAACACGTTGTATGCCAATTTAATATGCAAATTAACCGTTTGACCGACATGCTTAACCGACCAATGACGTTGTCGGCGGTTAACCGGTTAACGGTTAACCGTCGACATCCCTAATCCAGGACAGACCCGGAGTCAGGGGCGAGATTGAACAAATCCAGGACAGACCCGGAGTCAGGGCGAGATTGAACAAATCCAGGACAGCCCCGGAGTCAGGGCGAGATTTAACAAATCCAGGACAGCCCCGGAGTCAGGGCGAGATGCGAGATTTAACAAATCGAGGACGGACCTGGAGTCAGGGAAAGATTTAACAAATCCAGGACGGCCCGGAGTCAGGGCGAGATTTAACAAATCCAGGACAGCCTCGGAGTCAGGGCGAGATTTAACAAATCCAGGACGGACCTGGAGTCAGGGCGATATTTAACAAATCCAGGACAGACCCGGAGTCAGGGGCGAGATTTAACAAATCCAGGACGGACCCGGAGTCAGGGCGAGATTGAACAAATCCAGGACAGCCCCGGAGTCAGGGCGAGATTTAACAAATCCAGGACAGCCCCGGAGTCAGGGCGAGATGCGAGATTTAACAAATCGAGGACGAACCTGGAGTCAGGGAAATATTTAACAAATCCAGGACGGCCCGGAGTCAGGGCGAGATTTAACAAATCCAGGACAGCCCCTCAGGGTGAGATTTCCACCATAGATTGTTCCTTGCTTTTGATGAGGGACTTGTGACCCTTGAATTGTTCCCTTAAACTTCAAGGGAACAATCGTGGGAACAAAATCATTTTGTGTTAGTTGCCTGAGTTTTGGAGATATCGGCCGCAGAGTTTCTGCCTTCTCTCCAATCCAATGGAACTGGATGGCACTTGGCTTGTGGTGCTCAAAGTGCCAAAGAAATACATTTCTTTCCAGAAATCATGACCCGGTTACTCAAAATAATCCGCAGACCTTGTTATGAGCAGTTTCTTGGAGGAACTATTTTCTTTTTGACCGAACTACACCCGCTAGCTGCTAGCTAGTTCCTACATGAGACTGCGAAAGAAAATAGTTCCTCCATGAAACTGCTCACAACAAAGGCTGTAAGGCTTTGACACACTGTGCGATTTTTGGCTGTCCCAGACGAAAGATGACCAACGTGAAAGGAACGTGGAGATATCTTCGGTCGTGGCTACAAAAACGCTCGTCTTGCGTCGCGCAGTGAGAGAGGTTCAAAGTTGCCCGTTGTCACAGTCTTGCAACCAAAGATAGCCTAGGACGAAAACAACCAATAGAAATGCGGCATGATCATATGACGCATACACATAAATTCCACTTTGCAAAGACTCCATTCTTAAAGCTTGGTTGACATCTCTACCACAGACAGCTGTGGCCCACATTGATTGACGCGTAGCTGCGGCGCCCCCTGCTGACGTTTGATTCTTGCGTGTGTATTGACTGCTGATTGACAGGTATTGACGGAGAGAGACGTGCGGTCGTCATCGTACAGTCTGCACACATCAAACCTGCCGTCGTACCCAAGTTTATTCGATCCAAACGTTGCACAGTGTGGCCACCAATAAACGTATAAGATTGACAGTCTGTAGGCGGCTCAAGAGCTATAGTCAGCGGGGTTATCAGCAGCGGGTGTTCAATTGACTGCTCAGAATGTTCAGATCACAAACAGCTCCAAGCACCAAAATAACACTATTTATTATAGTCTATCAACATACTGTACAAGAGTCAGAATGATTGACTTCTGTGAAACGAGGATGATCCAGTGACTCGGCTCACTCAGGGAGGAAGGTGGGGGGGGGGGAAGAGGGAGAGGTGAAGGTGTGGAAGGGGCGGGATGAAGGTTTGCAGGACGTAGGCTGCAGGGGGCGCTGGCGTCCAGGTGCCAGAAGTCCTGGGCTGGCTGATGCGGGTTGCTGTGGTGCATTGGGGCCGTGGCCACTTACTTCCGTGACCTGGCCTCCTTTCTTTCTTTCTTTCTTTCTTTCTTTCTTTCTTTCTTTCTTTCTTTCTTTCTTTCTTTCTTTCTGGGGACATACATACTTGCGTAGAATAGATACATACATACATACACACATCCATGTACACATACATACGGACAGACAGACAGTCCCTCTTATAGATGCCTCGGCTCGCGTGGCATAGTAAAAATTGCGCCCCATAGGGGGGCGCTACAGCAATATTTTACGTAGACCATCCCAACTCACGCTCTTATGACATCACTACAGCAATATTCTACGGAGTCCAATTGGGGGGGATATTCTGTTACATCACCACACGGCCATCTTGGTAGGAAAAATAACGGTAATGGTAATTGTAATCAATTAGCAGGTGATTACAATCAACTGACAACAACAGCCAATGTGTATTGTAGCGCCACATTGGTAGGAAAATGCTTGTGACATCATGGGAATACTATGAATAGAAGAGTTGCTGTAACATCTCCGTAACAACTCCAATGGACCCGTTTTTTTTACATTGCAAAATAAACTTTTGGCAAACTTTGGGGAAGTAAGGTTCTGGATTAAGGAGCGCTGTGGAGTTGCAGCAGAATGGACCATTTGTGATGTATACTATACTGGTAAGACATTTAAATAATCACATTGTATATTATCAGCTTTATTTTATGCATCCAAACGTAGCGCGAGACCCCTTCCTGGTTCCGCATTTTGGACCGCCATTGTCGCCACTCTAGAGTTAGTCGTAGACCAATCACAGCTCATGCCGCTATGACATCACTGGTAAGGTCATAAACCACTGATGATGTCATGCAATTCATGAAGGCTCGGCCTTATAATGATGTCATGTCATATCATCGCTGATGTCATAAATCACTTCACACACAGCCCTCCACAATCATCATCAGTGATGTCACCACAAGGCACTGAAGATGTCTTAGACCTTATTATGCTGATGAGGTCCTAAGCATTGTGGCATAGACCTTATGCTAATGAGGTCATTGACATTGTGCCATCATCAGTGATGTGAGGTGAAGCACTGATGATGATGTCATAGACATTGTGACATCAGTGATGTCTTAAACATTCTGTCATAAAAACACTGCCGGACGGCTGCGATCTGGAGCTTCAGCAACAACGAATGCATAATAGCATAGAGCTTCAAACATCATGGTCTTTGTAGTGAGGTTTATATGTTCGCTCGTCATGAGAGCGCTATTCATCCTCATCTCTCTGGTAGGAGTCTGGAGGGTGAAAGTGGAGAAGGAGGACGGCACCTACTTGTGTCTGGCCTTCCTCTCTCTGCCTCTTTTCGTCGAAATGATCCTCACCATAAAGAGGAGAAAAGGAAAAGAGTATAAATGGTTTTGTCCAACCATCCTCCTGTTTCTCATCAGTATCATTCCCTCCATCTGGCTCCTGGAGCTCAACCACCAGCTGAACAAAGCCACTATAAAAAGCTGCACGCCTTGGCAGAACTTTATCAACTCTGGGCTGCAGAGTAAGGTGAATCAGTCGGATGTCCTGGATATCTTGCAAGGCTTTGGAAATAAATTGTCGAAGGTCTGTCCCCAATACTGGATCCTGTCCATCCATCAGATAGTGCTGCTCCTCCTCGTCGTGGGGCAGTGGTTCCTCCCCTTAGCGGGCAAGGTCACGCGGGACGAGCTCTCTCAGCTCCTCCTCATCTCCATCGGCATGGCGGCGGACATCCTGGAGTTCACGAGCGAGACACTGTCCGACGTGAAGGAGAGCAGCGACACGCTGGTCTACATCATCTTAGGCGTGTGGACCTGGAGCATGTTACAGTTCCCCCTGCACATGGCCGGGTCCAACTCGGCGCAGGACAGCGAGGACAGCGCGGTGCGGGTCCAGACGGTCTCCTTAATGACGTGTTACAACAAGGACGTGTGGGGCATCGCCAAGGCCCTGTTCATCCACGACGGCCCATTCCTGGTGGTCCGACTCACCGCCATGACCCTCTTTAAGATCATACACCAGATGCTGGTCTTCTTCACCATCAAGAATGCCCTGGTGATCGTACTGAGCTTGTACAGGCTGTTTGTGATATGCCAGGACATACGGTCGCGTAGGCGTAGTAGCACTCTCAAAGGCGAGGGTCCACCAGCTCCGTGCGGCTCCCTCATGGACGCCGGAACACACCTGGAGGACCTGGGGCCTTTTTATTCCGGCACCTTCGCCAGTCGGTTACATGAGCCCGCCTCGTCCGGTGTGTGAGTACCTGCATCTGCTCGGCCTAGCAGAAGTGCTGGGGAAGGGAAGGTCCTGCGACTTACAGATGACACCACGGCCCCATATCGTCTGTTTTCCTCGCAGCGATGGCCTGCCAAAGTCGTTGAGCAAGGGTGAAATGGGCTGTATTATTAACTCGTGGTGGCGTGGTGAGGGCGTTACATCCACACAACCAATCAGATTGCCCTCTTTCATTTCGTTTCATTCATTTGTGTAAATATGAGATGGTGCTGCCGGACCTATCCAAAACGCAGCACTCATCATAGATAGGTATATTATCTACCAATAATAAGTGTCATAAGCGCTCAGTGTCACACAGAATTCTACATCCACACACAATTTCCTAATTATTATTATTATTATTATTATTATTATTAATCAACTGCTTTTGCATGACATGAAATGGATATTCCAATAATCCGACAACCAATATTCCAAGGCTAACCAAGGACCAAAGACCTGCAGGTAAACTATTGAAGCTGAATTTATCGTTATAAATTTAACACAATGTTTGAAGCATTTTAAAATTTGTTATTAGTGGCCGGGCCAGCGAAGCGGCAGGGCCACTTATTGTATTTGCCTATATTATTATTCAGTCCCATGCCAAACGTCTTTGACGCAAATTTGGGGCCAATAGTCCTAACCGTGGCACTACAGCGACCGTCTAAAGTTTCGAACTTTGATAATTCATAAAAAATCAGGCATACGTGCTACGGCTTTGCAACTTCCACCGAAATGTGCGCCCAAATGAGGAGAAACTTTTGTACAATGCAACCTATGGCCAATTATGAAGTCTAAAGACCGCAAAACTGCAAAAACTGTAAAACTAATTAAACCTTACTCCTCCCACATTTGTTCTTCAAACGACACCAAACCAGCATCTGCATCGTTAGACTGTCCTACACAAAAGTATCAAAACAGATTTTCGATCGGTCAAAAATTGAGCCCACAGTGCATCAAAACGTTGAATTCTGGCCCCGTGTATAGCCTAATTGCCTTAATTACCTATGGCAATTAGGTTGTATTTGTGATGTCATCAGTCAGTCAAGCAATTGTGATGCCATCACTGATGTCACTCGAGCAATTGTGATGTCATAATAGCTCAAAGCCTTGAGACTTGCCCGGCCACGACCCATTGCTGCGCAGCAGCTATAATTATTATATTTGTCCTTTGATGACCAGTGGGCCGCGGAGAGAAAGAGAGAGCAAGGTTTCAGAGAGAGAGGTTTTGGAGAGACAGCGAGAGAGGGACACATCAGAGGAAGCAGAGTACAAACATGCCAAGATTACAACTAAAAACATAATATGAAAATGTACATCACAATAAGAAAACAAGACATTGCAACAATCATCGTCAGTATATAAATGGGAGCTGGAGCTGGGGCTCTATGTGTTTGTTTCCCTATCTGTCCTTTCGTCCCATGTCCCACTGTGATGTCATAAATCCCACTGTGACATCATCATTGATGTCATAAATCCCACTGTGACATCATCAGTCATGTCATAAATCCCAGTGATGTGTGACATCATCAGTGATGTCATAAATATCACTGTGACATCATCAGTGATCAGTGATGTCACAAAAAAGAAGTGGCTTCACACTGAAGCCACTTATTTTTAAAGACGTGTAAAGCCAGTGTGAAGCCAGTGTACACACACACACACACACACACACACACACACACACACACACACACAAAGGTCCCAGTGATGATGTCATCAGTGATGTCATAAATTGTGACATCACTCACTGATGACAATCCTATGCTCGAGTTACATCACTGATGACATCATCCGTGACATCATCAGTGATTTACACACACACACACACACACACACACACACACACTCAGGCAGACTCTCAGATTTTCCTGGCCACAGCTGTGAGATTGTGTTCACAGCTGTCACTCAAACATCCCCCACAACCTCAAGATGAGAGTGGAGATGAGGGGCAAGATGACATTTTGGGCGGGAGGGGGGGGGGGCGGGACCTGTTGATGCAGTCTCTTATGTGGGCACTTTTAAAGCCTGTCACTGTAGCTTTGTGAACAAAAAGCTAGCGCACTTGGAAGACATCACCCACACAAGAACACACAACATGTTTCATCACTAAGAGTTCACCCTACTTTCTCCTCGGCCTCTCGCTGCTTTTGTGTGTGTATGTGTGTGTGTTTTGTTTTGTTTTGTTTGTTAGTTTTTTTTTTTTTTTGGGGGGGGGCTTGTTGTTGTTTATTTTTGATCGGCACATGACAAAAAGCTGTTTTTCCCCTACTGCCATCAGGCCATGCCACTATGCATTTGATCTTCATAGCTTTTTTGTTCAGTCAGTTCTGTTGACACAGAGACTTGGTTTCTCTGCTCCATCTCTGCAGAACGGAGCAGAGAACCATCTCAACACATGCCAACTGGCTCCGCGAGAATGAGATAATCAAAATCAAACATGAAAATAGATCTTAGGCTGCTTCAGTTATCGGAGCACCATATGGGAGACCCATTCCTTTCCTTGATGCTGAAGAGGAAGTCTCATAAGGAGTTTGTATTTTCTCTCTCGGTAGTTTGTCTGCCAGTAGGATATCTCCAAAACTTCTGAACAGATTTCCATGGAATCTGGTGGAGAGATAGGCCTGGTGGTGATCCAGGTTGGCCTTTCTTCCATTAGACTTTTCTTTCTACTTTTTTTTACCGCCATAACTAGGGAACATGTAGGACAGTGATACTCAACTTGCGGCCCGCGGGCCACCGATACCCGCTGAATAAGTGTCCAAATGTTCATGTCATTCTGGCCAATACTCCACTTCTGTTATAGCATTTCAGTCTGGAATATGGAATATCTTTCAATAATCTATGATTTAGCTGCTAAATTGTAAAATTCCGCCGTCTGCTTGCTACCCAGGCACTTATGTATGTACTTAACCTAACTAACTTAACCTAACTACGGTAACTATCCGGTGTGCACAACATTGTCAGACTAAACTCCGCCTGCTCTCATTTTGCAAAAGCGAGATGCCAGATGACAGGCACTAGGCGCCATTTTCTCTTTCTTTTGGAAGAGAAAATTATCCTGAAATGAAGATTTGATTGACAGCTGCCATGTCGTGTGATATGATTGATTTAAATGGGGTAGAAATTTGATAGTACTGGGTGACGTCAGCAAACTGTAGATTACTGTTATCAATGAAATCTTTAAAAATGAACTTTTGATGTGAAAAAGTGTGGAAAAACTAAAGAAATTCGATTTTTGTGCATACATTATTAAATAGGTGCACTGCATACCCAGGTATTTGAACTAAAAGAAAAGAAAAAGAAAAGTCATTTTTGGGTTCAGCTCGACTTTAAGGTGCTTTGTGCAACCGGCCCCTGCTTCCCCCTCAGTCTTATGATGTTAGCCAGTAAGCCCTGTCCTCTTCTCATTACCGTGTCTTTGACTGGCTCTTAACCCATTGATACCTGATGCAGCATTTGTGTGTGTATCCCTTTAAGACCGCGAACCGCGTTAACGCGGTTCGCGGTCTTAAAGGGATACGCACACAAATGAGGGATATACACGCAAATGCGGCATCAGGTATCAATGGGTTAACCTTCGCTTTGCCACGGCTGAGCTGCAGTGTCTTCAAAGTCTCTGTCATAATTGCCCCCAAAGTGTCAGAGCTTGGCAGATTGTCTCAAAGCTGT
>NC_139628.1:50762871-50770371 GCF_964638095.1 Poromitra crassiceps | reverse complement strand
GAAGCAGCAGATCAGATCCCAGCAGAAAGAGGAAGCGAGTCGGGCTGAAGAACTTCAGGAGAAGCTGAAGCAGGAGATCTCTGAGCTGAGGAGGACAGACGCTGAGCTGGAGCAGCTCTCACACACAGAGGATCACATCCACTTCCTCCACAGTTACCCCTCTCTGTCACGTCTCAGTCAATCTACAGACTCACCCAGGATCGATACCCGTCCTCTGCGTTACTTTGAGGATGTGACTGCAGCTGTGTCAGAGGTCAGAGATAAACTACAGGACATTCTGACAGAGGAACGGCCTAAGATCTCACTGACACTGACTGAAGAGGATGTTTTACTGCCACAACCAGAGCCCAAGACCAGAGCTGACTTCTTACAATATTCACGTCAGATCACACTGGATCCAAACACAGCACACACACAGCTGTTATTATCTGAGGGGAACAGAAAAGCAACACGCATGAGTGAAGCACAGTTATATTCTAGTCACCCAGACAGATTCACTAACTCTCAGGTCCTGAGTAGAGAGGTTCTGACTGGACGTTGTTACTGGGAGGTGAAGTGGAGCGGGAGGTTTGTTTCAATAGCAGTCTCATATAAAGATATTAGCAGAACAGGGAGTCTATTTGGATACAATGACAAGTCTTGGTCATTAGAGTGTCGCAGCAGTAGTTGTCAGTTCAGACATAAGACTATCAACACTCTCATCTCAGTCCCTCTCTCCTCCAGAGTAGGAGTGTACCTGGATCACAGAGCAGGTATTCTGTCCTTCTACAACGTCTCTGAAACCATGACTCTCCTCCACAGAGTCCAGACCACATTCACTCAGCCTCTCTATGCTGGACTGAGGTGTCTTTTCACTGGAGACACAGCTGAGCTGTGTGAGCTCAAGTAGACATGAGTGATTAAAGCAGCGATGAGTGAGATTCTTCTTTTTAAGTTTTTGTCTCCATCTTTGTTGCTTAGTGCTCGTTACTGTGGTGTTTCTACACTGCACTTAGCACCTGTCAATCAAACATGTGGGCGGGACTGTGACGTCTTTATGCTTTTATGCCACTACAAATGTAATCATTATTATAATCAATAGGGAGAATATTCATTCTTTTCTCCACAGTGATGATGGCATACTGGTTTAACACACTGATTGTGTGGATGAAGTTAATACGTAGATGGAAGATTGAACGAGAGACCTTTACCAGGCTTTAGTGATTGGTTGTGTTAACAAAGTTAATGTTTGTAATAATTAATTAAAAAAAATCAAGAATGAATGAAATATTGCCTCTGTATTCATTTCAGGAAATCAACCAAAGTTACTAGAGAAAACTAATATGACATTATTTATAACTGAGCCGATTTCGCCCCTAAAACAGAACAAAGTGTTTAGAGCAAATGAAGCCGTAGTGAGAAGAAACACTAGCTGTTCAAAATCTCAAGCTTGAATGTCAATTCTGTGATTGATTGACCCGTCAGTGCACAGGGGAGGAGTTTAGAGAAGGGGAGGTTATATAAGAGGTGGGTGTGCTCTGTTCAAATCCTTGGTCTGAAACCTGCTATGTGACAAGTAGTTTGTTTGTAAATCCTTTCTCTGAGACCAAGCAGCTCCAACAATCATGATGTATTGTTTTCAAGCTGTTTGATATAGAGACACTGCATGAAATAGGCCACGCCCATCACAGGGGAAAGCTCTCCATTCACTTCCACACACCAGCATCATTTTCCTTGAATTAAACATAGCTAAAAGCTGTTGTGTGGTCGGCTGCACAGACAACACATGCAAAAAATCACCTATTAAAGTTCTTTTGCACTCCCGAGAAATACAAGGAAGCCATTGAGAATTGGCGAGAAGAAAAATGTGGATCTTGCTGTCAATGAATTAAGTTGGAGTCAGTGTTTCCCACAGGATTTAGAGTTGTTGTGGTGGGGGACCACAGACCCCCTAGGGGGGTGCGGTGGCATGCACCCGCACGAGATTCATTTTAACATTTTAAAGTAAAATGCATGAATTTGGTGTACTTTGAGAAAGCACTTAAGAGCAACATTAAAAGGCTAGATCTATGAAGAACATGTCATCCTTACTGTGCTGTGGGTTTACAATGACCAACTAAATTTCTCCCTATAGATATATTCTGAATACAGGTCACTCAGTAGAATACTGCTTGTTTAAATACAATGGCCCCTCTATACCAAAATCACTTCATGGGGAGAACTCAAAATACAAAGTAACATTTGTTTGGTTCTCCTACAGGTATATTCTTCTGTTATCTCACATCACTAAACCATCTAAATCCTGGAATTTATCAGAAATTGAATTTAGATGAATAACTTCTCTCTTTGACTACACATCGTGTGTAGGGATGTCCGATATTATCGGCCTACCGATATTATCGGCCAATATTAGCATTAAAAAAATCGATATCGGAAAATATTGGTATCCGTTTTCATGCAGATTTTTTTTTTTTTTTTTTTTTAATACAGGGCGAGTCTCACTGAGAGCAATGCTCTCTTTTTCAGGAGCGCCATGTTCACATTCACACACACATTCATACCTGGAAGCTGACCAGTACAACCACAGTCTGATCTGTTGGCCACTGAGCAGCTCCACTGGAGCGGTTGGGGTTAAGGGCCTTGCTCAAGGGCACCTCAGTGGTGGTAATGAGGGAGGGGCAAGCACTGCCTTTTCACTTTCCCCACCCAGATTTATCCTGCCGGTACCGGGGATTGAACCGACGACCTTCTGGTCACAAGCTCGCTTCTCTAACACTTACAACTTTAACACAACATGCATATTATATGTTAAACTCTTCAGCTACATTAAGCTACATTATGTAACTTGTTACGTGAAATTTTGGTGGAAAAAAAGCCTGCTTATATCGGTATCGGTTGATATCGGTATCGGAAATTAAGAGTTGGACATTATCGGATATCGGATATCGGTAAAAAAGCTAATATCGAACATCCCTAATCGTGTGTGTAATTTATTACCACAAAATAAGATATCAGATCTCTCAAATCACAAGACCCAGAACTAGGCCGGAACATGACCTCTGTGTCCCCCTGATACCCTAAGTCTCCATGAGCCTGTGGCTCAGTCAGCCCAAACCTGTGTTCACTAGTACTGTACGTCACTACAGGAACAACTTTCAATAGGTCTCAATGACCTGACATGAACACAAGCTGAACATCAACCATTTTCTTTGATGCTCATCATCAACATTGAATTAAAGAAGTAGTAACTCACTGCTCCAGGCTCTTTTAGTCAGAGCTGCAGAAACAAGTTTTTATGCCTGTGTAGTAAGATTTGTAAGTGCACTCACACGGTGTATATGACTCCAACATATTTACATTCACATCATGTACTTTTTCATTCAAATAAATATAAATAAATATAAACCCCTTAGAAAATGGGGTACAAGAAAGGGTGTAATTCTCCTTTAAACTAAATGAAATTAATAAAAAAAAAAACATAAACCCAACACTATATAAACAGACTGGGCAAAAAGTATAGCAGTTGAAAGCAGTTACTTTCTTTCTTTCTCAAGTTTGATGCAGAGAAATAAATAATACAAAAACAATAGAAAATGAGTCAAAATAAAGTGTGCAATTCTCCTTTAAAATAAATAAATAAAATTAAATAACAAAAATAACAAACCGTTTAATGTTATTTTGAGCTATGGTTAAGTCGGAGTTTCAGGCTTGTTTTGATGCCCTTTGATGTGTAACGTTAGTGAACAGTGGCTGGCTGATATTAGCGGTCATTAACCTGGTTACACACGGGAGTTACGCTACGGGGAGAAGGGGAGCCACTCCCCCGGCGGCCTCTCCCCAGGCAAGACCGCGGCTTCACTAAACCCCCGCCTCCGGCCTAGCGGAGCAGACGTTACACGCAAGTACAAGGGCTTCCCCGAGCAGCGGACTTTTTCTCTCTCAAAACAATTGAAACCCGTCATGTTAAGGCTGAGCAAGGAGATGGATTTTATTTCATCAGAGCCGAGGGCAGCAACACAAACGACTGATGGAAATAACAGAACAGAGAATTAGCAACCAAAAAAAAACACCAAAATCTAATCAGTTCATCTTTGAGTCCAAGTCGATATTTGAGGCAAATTTTATGAAATTCCGTCAAGGCATTCCTGAGATATCGCGTTAACAATCTTGAAAATGGCATTCGAGAGGTCACAGTGACCTTGGCCTTTGACCTTTGACCACCAAAATCTAATCAGTTCATCCTTGAGTCCAAGTCGATGTTTGTGGCAAATTTGATGAAATTCCGCCAAGGCATTCCTGAGATATCGCGTTAACATATATATATATATATCCATTGACGATATGGTTCTGTGTATGCAAAATCATGTTCAATATAATCCAATTGAAATGTCATCTCATTGAACCGAACGGTAATGTTAGATGTGATGTCAAACAAAACAGACATTTTCAAATACTGCTACGTACAGGTCGATGTTTTGAAGTCAAATGTGCTTGCGATCATCAATTTAGACGGCAGAAATGTGTGTCACGATATTGAAGTATCTTCATATCATCGTCATATCAAGAGAGCTCTCTTGTACACAAACATACTGTACATTTGTACACAAACAACATGTATTTTCCTTGAGCGGGATGAAGGCTCTGTTCATCAAACATTCACCACATGCGCTTAATAAACGCTTAAGGTATATTTCTGTTGATGCCATATCTATTTTTACTCTTGTTTTTTGCCTGAGAGTCATTCTGTTGAAGGGGGGTTTTTCTGCCTTTTCCCCCCGGCCGATTTCATGCTCTTTCTTCCTGGGCATCTTGGGCATAATCCCAAAGCCTAATAGTCTAACATTCAATAAATAAATAAATAAAAAGGCTTCTCCTACACTCGACCTGCCATGATGAGAGACAAATGCCTTCAAGTTCCAAGGGCATCGGAGACTAGCCGCTTAGCAGAAGCTGCCTTAGATCTTACGTAAGCAACAGCCCCCCCACCAGGCCCACCACGTCCATTCGTTTGGGGAAGGTGAGAGATAGAGTGGTGAGAGAGAATTCAGAAGGAGAGAAGAGTAGAGAAGAAGGGATGAGAACGAAGGCAGTATAAAGGGAAGGAGAGAGAGAGGGTGAAAGGAGGAAAAAGTAATATCTGTGAACAAGTGTGAAACAAGTGCAGCCAAATCCAGTCCTACGGGAGTCCTCCTCTCTCCGTCGAGCTGTGCCTCCATTCAGTCCTACGGGAGTCCTCCTCTCTCCGTCGAGCTGCGTCTCCATTCAAAATAAACGCTTCTCACTAATCCCTTCTCCAAACACTTCTCCTCTGACCTCCTGGCAGTAATATAGCTGGTGCTTCTCTCTCGTCTGTCTCCGTCTCTCGCCTACATTCATGTGTCTTGACTGTTTCCGTCTCTATCTGTCCTCCCCGGTTTCCTGCACCACTATCATCTCTCCATCCCTCCAGGGAAGAACGGTTGGCGAGGGGGCAAGTTAAATCGATATGCCCCCCCCCCCCCCTACACATACAGTGAATAGAAATGACTAATGTCTAGCGTTTAATTAGCATGCATCCTCCCAATCCCCCAGGAGGCCAGTGGAAACCTATTAGGGTGTGTGTGTGTGTGTGGGGGGGGGGGGGGGCTCATCTCACTTCATCCCCCCTCCCTCTAGTCCAGTGGTTCCCAACCTTAGGGTCGCGACCCTAAGTGGGGTCGCCTGGGATTCAAATAGAAATTTGAAATTTGAAAAAAAAAAAAATGTTTACACCGGACCCAATTTAATACTACTGAAGAGATGATTACAATTTACAATTTATTAGAAGGATAAATTAGGGTCATGATTTTTTTTTTTTTTTTGCTTATTTTACATTTTTAGTCTTGAGTTTAAAGCCCCAATCAGTAAGATTTTTGACATTTTCTACTGTAATATAAGAGCTTTTTAGTCATAGGACATGATAGATTGACTTGTAATAGGGAGACTAAGCAGTTTGTCTGCCACGTCCCGTGGCAATAAAAAAAGAAAGAAAAAAAAGATGCGCTCTACAGCGGCAGCGTTGTGTTCCTTATAACCAGGAAGTAACTCGATTCGGATTTGCTACGAAAATTATGTTTCACGGAACTATGGATTATTATTTCATCACGTGGTGAGTACCCGATGTCACAACATGTACATAGAGCTTTCTGGCGCTGTGTTTTGTTGACTTTGAACGGCGATATCATTATCGATACTATTGCACGCAGAGGGCGCAGTTTCCCCAATAGCAAAACTTAGAAAACTTGCTGAATGGGCCTTTAAAGTGATAATCTCTAAGATTTCAGCTTTGTTCTCTTGAGTGACACCTCTTGGGTGACACCTTTGGGGCGATGAGTGGTAATTGCAGGTGACATCCAAACAGTGTTGCATTATGTGACATTACTAATGTCACATAATGTCACTATATATACTGCAAAGGCTTCCTTCAATGGACCATAGCCTCAATCAACATTGTTGAGCGACTGTTAATTTATTTTTTCTATTTAGATGAAAATCTTTGAGATTAAAACTTTGAATCAGGATTCTGAGAATAAAGTCAGAGTTTTGAGATTAAAGTCAGCATTCTCAGATTAAAGTCAGAATTCTGCGCGGGGGAAAAGAGGCATACTATGTGACATCACTGACGATGTCACTGATGATATTATCGACGGTGTACCGGAATTTGAATGTCGCGGGTCCCTAGATTTTTGTGACGTCAAAATCGGGTCACGAGCGTAAAAAAGGTTGGGAACCCCTGCTCTAGTCCTTGTCAACATAGGGGCTTTTTGAACCTTTTTGAGCCTCCCACATACGGACCGTGGAAACATCTGCTCAGTTGTACACATTGTCTTCTACATCCACACCAGTGGTGGTAACCTTGCGAGCGAGCTGGATTCTCTGGAGAGATGTTGTTTGTGAAACAAACCCATCATCCATCTGGCAGCGTCAGGTTAACACCAGTGGGCAAGCTCTGATGTTTTCCCATGAAGACACGGAAGTAATCCGTGAACGCTGTAGTTCCTCGAATGGCCAGTTGAGGCGGGGCTCAGAAGTCCCGTCGCTTCCGTTCACCCTTCATGTTCAAATGCCCCACTTTGTAACAGTGATTAAGCATCGTTACAGCCTGGACCCAAACACGGCTCTGCTCTACAGTATATAGCTCATTTCACCTTTTCATAACAACTGTAGGGGGGGGTAAATTTTTATATATAACTCACCCGTAAGAGTAAAATAGATTATAGAAAAGGCGGTGATTGACAGGTCGCCTGTCCAGTGATCACGCCTCTTTTAGCGGAATGGGCGAAACGGGCAGTTAGTTCGCTGACAGCTCCTTCCACAGCTATAATACAGCTGCTCCACGGGGGGTCCACAACAATCAAGCCAATGGTCTAGCACAGTGATACTCAACTTGCGGCCCGCGGCCCGCATTGCATTTTTTTTTTTTTTTTTTTTTTTTTTACAGTGCACCTGAACGCAACATGCAAGATACCCGCTGAATAAGTGTCCAAATGTTCATGTCATTCT
>NC_139628.1:50752871-50757871 GCF_964638095.1 Poromitra crassiceps | reverse complement strand
CGCAGAGAGACAGAGGAGGAGAGAGAGAAATTGATGGTGAATTATTCAAATGGAACCGAGCCATTTCTAGAGGTTGTAATTGAGGTGAGAGATCACTGGGAGAGGTGATGCATTATGGGTAGGAACGGAGAGCTGGTGCATTATGGGTAGGAACGGAGAGCTGGCCTCCAGGGAGCAGAATCTCTCTCCCCATCCACTTTTGTTCTTCTCTTTTTTTATTCCTCCCGTCCAGTCTTCCTTTACCCTGCATGCACTGCTTCCCCATGCTTCTTTCAGTCACACACACACACACACACACACACACACACACACACACACACACACACACACACACACACACACACACACTGATATGATTTTCACTTCTCTCCAAGGCAAATTAACACATTTCAAGATTATTACAGTGTGGCCACTAGGGGCCGGGGTGTCTATAAGAGGGTGGGTGTGTGTGTGTGTGTGTGTGTGTGTGTGTGTGTGTGTGTGTCTGAAAGAAAGAAAGAAAGAAAGAAAGAAAGAAAGAAAGAAAGAAAGAAAGAAAGAAAGAAAGAAAGAAAGAAAGAAAGAAAAATGGCCAAGTCGCTGATGATGTCCTACAGCTCTATGTCCCCACGAAAGAAAGTGTGGCCAGGTCGTCGATGATGTCACACCGATGACACAGCGCATTTGTGATGTCATCGGTGAGGTGGGGTTGGGGAGGTGCGGATCAGTGACCAGTTACATGGCGTTGCATTCTTAGACATTGCCGTTTGCTTTCATTTGGTATGTTAATGTTACATACACTTGGCTAAATTATTAGTCAGTTAGTTAGATGCTGCTCGGCCTGTTTACAACGAGGCGGAGGCGTGAAGAACAAGATGCAGCGTTTAACCGACTAGTAAAATACTTAAACGGTTAATAAATGAGTAGGCGGTTAAACGATTAAACGACTAGTCGCGCACATCCCTAGTTCCTACCTATTGCATATTCTCTGGTGGCTTTGCTTTTTGCACCCTTGCACACCTTACTATTGGTTGTTGGTTGGTGAATGCTCGCGATCCAGGACTTGAAGATGTTTCTCCCGAGGCTCAGAGGTGCAGGCATAATGTTTCACATGTCAATCTCTAGTCTCCAGGTTTTGGTGCAGCTGCTCTGGAGTGTTGTTGTACATGCTGCACTCATCTCATTCCTCCTCCATCTCCACCTCGCTGCCCCTCCGTCCCTGCTGCAATTTCACCATCTTAACCCCGACTAGTGACCTCATCCCAGACCACACACACACACACACAGAGACCACACACACACCACACACACACCACACACACCACACAGAGACCACACACACACACACCACACAGAGACCACACACACACCACACAGAGACCACACACACACCACACAGAGACCACACACACACCACACAGAGACCACACACACACACACCACACAGAGACCACACACACACACCACACAGAGACCACACACACACACCACACAGAGACCACACACACACCACACACACACACACACACACACACACACACACACACAGACCACACACACCACACAGAGACCACACACACACACCACACAGAGACCACACACACACCACACAGAGACCACACACACACCCCACACACACACACACACACACACACACACACACAGACACACACACACACACACACACACACACACACCACACAGAGACCACACACACCACACAGAGACCACACACACACACCACACAGAGACCACACACACCACACAGAAACCCAGGTACACACACACACACACACACACACACACACACACACACATACAGTACAGTATCTCTCTGATCCGTCTCAGTTTCTGGCCAGCAGCTCTATAACTCACTCTGTCGGTCGGTCGGTCGGTCGGTCGGTCGGTCGGTCGGTCGGTCGGTCGGTCGGTCGGTGGTCCACCAAAAAATGTTGGTTGGTCAATGGAGTGGATGACATCACTTTTTTTTTTTTATACAGTGCAGCCGCTTTTACAGTGCAGCCGCTTCTATAAGTGACTTTGTGTGTGCTTCAGTCTGTTCTGGCTCAGACCGTCTGTCCTGTGGGCCCCCACAGCCCCACAATCGTCGATTCGCGGCAAAGCACTGTCTGTATGTCTGATGAATGAAGATCTCATAGTAAACAAACAATCCATCAACTCAGCATGCAACCCCCCCCCACCCCCTTCCCCACTGATGATGTCATCATGCCCCACACTCATCGAGTGATGTCACTGATGATGTCATGTCCCGCACAATCATCAAGGGGGCCAGTGGTGACTGATGATGTCCCACTGATGATGTGATAGACATTGTGACATTGTCAGTGATGTTATATAGACATTGTGACATCATCAGTGATGTCATATACTATGTCGTTAGATAGGCTCCATTCTGACAATCAATGTAAGGAAATATGAACGACGCAGAAATTAAAGTCCAATTTAACCACCAATTCTTGCTTACAGTATATGGTGCGTTCCTTTATCGCAAAATAACTGGGATGTGGAGGCTAAATGACATCACATCCGTTTTGTTAGCGTTCCATTTGCAGAAAATTGGAGCTGGGAAATTCACTGTTGCGAGTCAGCTCCGGCAGATCCAGTCGCTAGCCAGGCTAGCCATTGCTAGCAATAACAGTTGATAACGAGGCATTTGGCGGCATTTTGCGCATACAAACACTGCAGCCTCTGTCCATAGCATTTACTACGATTATAACTACTGTTGTTGCGTGGAGCAGCCATCTTGGATTTTTGAGGTGGGGGCTGCTGAGGCTCCTACGAGTTTGGAATGGGAAATACCAGCTCTAGTGACGTCACCGAAATTACATACATGGGGGGCACTACATGTTTTTATGCCTTCACACTCACAGAGCTATTGTGACATCATTGTCGCAATCAAAGGAGCTTGCCTGTCTCATTTTGGGGGCAGATCTCTCTGCTTTGTTCAGCTCAACAGTCGATCGTCAACCCCGGTCCCCGACATACCTGAGGCCTTTTGCCTCGGGGCCTGGTATGACCAGGAGGCCTATGCTCTAAACCAGTGGTTCCCGACCACCGAGCCCCGGGACCGGTGCCGGTCCCAGGGCTATATATATATATATATATATATATATATATATATATATATATATATATATATATATATATATATATATGTTAGGGCTATACTATGAATCTTCACTGGCCTCACGATTCGATTCGATTACGATTCAGAGGGCTACGATTCGATTCGGATTACGATTATCGATGCATCTCGATGCAGCTTCAATCGATGCATCACTTTTTTCCCCCAATACATGATTTATTTTTTCTCACTTTCTTTTTTCTCACTGTGTCGCTACTTTTAAAATAAAAGTGCATTTGGAATGGCATTGTATTATGATCCAAATAAACAACGGCATGTAGCCTACTTCCATTATATTTTATTCGATTATTAAAAAAAAAAAAAAAAAAAAAAAAAACGATTTTTGACATTTGTGAATCGATGCAGAATCGTGCACGTCCGCATCGCGATGCATCTTATAATCGATTTTTTTTGACACCCCTATATATATACACACACATATATTTTACTCAACGTTAGTAAATAGACTACGGTACATTGCGCTATCAGTGTGTCTCCCACGTCTGTGTGTGTCTTGTTTCATGCACCACCTGCCGAGAGAGAGAGAGAGAGAGAGAGAGAGAGAGAGAGAGAGAGAGAGAGAGAGAGAGAGAGAGAGAGAGAGAGAGAGAGAGAGAGAGAGCGATGCAGGTTAACATCAGTGGCGTTTCACACATTCAAGCCGGTCCCTCTTTTTAATTGCCGTCTGTGAGCTTCTGTGAAGGCTGCTAGTTCTCATACAAAATGCTGTGTGCTCACAGAGTCACTGGCCTTGATCCGTGTCCTAAACTAGGCCGTGTTGTTGGGTCCTTGGATTTGAGGGAATTTGCTCCTGGAAAGTCCTTAAAAAAGGTTTCTTGGATTTGCTGTTTAAGAAGGTGAGGGAATTGGGAACCCTGCTGTCTGGGTCCATACACCCCAAAACCCACCCACAGCCCCACAGCACACATCCTCGTCTTCTGGCCCGTTCAATCTCTAATGCCGTCTTCTAGCAGTTGCGGTGAATGTAGATTTGTGAGCTCAGGACCCCCCAAGCAGCTCGGCAAGCGTCCACTGTCTCGCCCCACTCAGACATGTCAAAGCCAGCCGCTGCTGCTGCTGTCCCCCGCACCCGGCCCGGGACCCTGTTTGCTGGGAGGAGGATGGGAGGGGGAGGGGGGTGCTTTGGGACTTGGATCCTGGTTTGTGACAGCTCTGGGTTGTCTGGGCCATCTCTGGAGTGCCGTGGTTTATTTTGACAGGGTGGTACGCCTTAGATCTAAATATACTAGGGCTGTGCCGATTCACTTATCTCCCGATTCGATACTATCACGATACTTGGGTGCCGATTCGATATATATTGCGATCCTTAAGTATTGCGATTCTACGATTATTGCGATTCGATATTACGATTTATTGCGATTTTTGTTTCTTTTTTTCTTTTCTTTTTTCAGTTTGTTTGCTTTTTTACACTAGATTAGAACATGGAAAAGTTGAATCATACACTAGAGACTGTATAGTATATCATGAGTAGGGCTGTGCGATATAGTTAAAAACAGGGGTGGACACATTCAGTCAGGCCACTCACTGAACAGCAAGCCAGGTGCCGCCTACTGGTTTACTAGTGGTTTTATTACTTTATTAGTTAGTCTGAAGTAATAATTACACTTCAGGGTTAAAGTGGGTGCATCTCATTGTAAAATTGGACTCGGCCCATATTGGGCTTCAAACGGCCCAAATTGGGCTTCAAACGGCTTTCGCCGGCGACCTTCCCGGCACGCGCGTCGGCCCGTATCGGCCTGGCCTGCTTGGTATCTAATGCCCGGCCTGAATTATGATCCCAGTCCGCCCCTGCCAGTACCAATGTCAATTCCATTCCAGTTCACCCAAAAAATGAAGTTTATAAATATATATATAC
>NC_139628.1:50736630-50750171 GCF_964638095.1 Poromitra crassiceps | reverse complement strand
CCCCCCCCCCCCCCCCCCCCCCCTACCATTCACAATACTATCAACCAACACTTTACCCTATCCCCCCACCCCCATCCCCCCCATCACACTCCATTCCCCATCAAACAATCCCCTCCCCCCCACAAACCCCCTTACACACCCACCCTATCTCAAAACAACACCTAATAATAATAATACCCATCTATCTACACCCATATATCCTCTTTTTTTTTTTTTATACCCTTATCCACCACCCTCCTTAAACCATTCTCACTCTTTTTAATTCCATTATCATTATACCATCCCTTCTCCAACACTCCTCCCCATCTCCATCCATAAAAATAATTTTTTAAAAACAAACAACACAAAACCAACAAACAACACACAAACAACACAACAACAACAACACAACAACACAACACAACCAACACACAACCACACAACAACACACAAAACACCAAAACACAACACCACAAAACAACAACACAACAACACCACAAACAAACCACACAACAACAAACACAACACACACAACACAACAAAACACACAACAACCAACAACCACAACAACAACAACACACCAACACACACCAAACACACACAACACAACAACAACCACAACAACACCAACACACCACACAAACAACAACCAACCACACAACACAACCACAACACACAACCACAACCAACAACACACAAACACACACACACACACAACACAACACACACCAACACACACACACCAACCACACAACACCCACACACCTCCAACAACAAACACAACCCACACACAACACTCACCACTCACCACACACTCACACCACACACTACAACACCACACACCTCAACCTCCAACACCACCAACAACAACCTACACACACTACCACAACTCACCTCCCACCTCACCACACCTCTCCACACACCTCCACCCTCACCACACCTCACCCTCCTCACCCACTCACCAACTCACTCCTCCTCTCCACCACTCCACTCCTCTCCTCTCCTCTCCCCTCCTCTCCTCTCCCTCTCCTCTCCACCTCCTCCTCCTCCTCCTCTCCTCTCCTCCTCCCCTCCTCCCTCCTCTCTCCTCCTCCCTCCTCTCCTCTCCTCTCCTCTCCTTCTCGACGGACGGTCTCGAATTCCCTCATGTAGAAGCACTAAGCTAGATCAACGCCTCAAGGACGCATATCGCTGCACAGAACGCAGCCACACATCCAGTTGAGCTGCTTTTCTCTCTGTTTGCCCTGGAAATGTGGCAGGTTCACCGGGTGTAAGAGGATAGTTTGGGATACTGTTAGCACTGGTCTCTCCGTCTGCCCCATTCATTCATTCATTCAGCATGATGTAACTGCTCAAGTAGCTATGCAAAGTAAGGCTAACGAGACTAACGATTATTGATCATTGCCGTCCATTGTTTTCTGGACTGATCGATTAGTGGGTTTTGGTCTATAAAATGTCAGAAAATGGTGAAAAATGTCAATCACTTTTCCCACCAAAGCCCAAGATGACGTCCTCAAATGTCTCCCTTTTGCCCCTCCCAACACACAGTCCACAACTCAAAGAGAATCAGTTTACTGTCGACTAAAGTAAAGAAAATATTCACAGCTTCTGTGAATATTATGTTTATAAATGTGTTTCATAAACACATTTATGAAGCCCCCCCCCCCCCCCCCCCCCCACACGATTAATCGATGATGAAAATAGTCGGCGAGTAATTTTCCGTCGATCGATTAATCGACCAATCATTGCTGCTCCTCCAATGCGAAGCTCGCTTGAATCCAGACGGTACATTTAGGCTGCTCTCAGGCCCACTGTTCCTTTGATCAGTTCATCTGGTTCTTTTCAGACTCCTCCCCCCCGCCCCCCCCCCTCTGCCGTGCCAAAGCTTATGCAGCAAATATCCTGGCGGGTTGACTGTGTGTGGTTCATTGATTGATTGACTGAGGGAGCGATGATTTGTTGATTCATAACAATATCTCAGTCGCCTCTCCCGACTGTGCGCGGGCCCGGCTCATCAGATAAAGTGCACTTAGCCGGAGTATTCAATCCCTTCCAAGGATGCAGCAAGCGAGCAGGGAGCGAGACCATTGTGGCTAACGCCGGAACTTGCAGTTTGCACCACTATCAGCGTTGCTATTGTCACGTTAGCCTTCTGCTTCTTTGCATCCTGTGGCGGCGGGACGTACTGCAACCCGCTTGGTCCCCACATACACATATACACACGTGGACTCACACACACATACACACAAATACACACATGCGCAGCGCGCAACGCACGCACACACACACACACACACACACACACACACACACACACACACACACACACACACACTCACCACACACACCACACACACACACACACACACACACACACACACACACACACACACACACCAGAGTCAAGTTCTAGCTGTCATCCATTTGAAATGGTTCCAGTTTTGTTTTCTTTCTTTGTTGTGTGTATCTGTGTTTACGTTTGTATGCCCAATTTTGCCTGCGCTTCTGTCTGTTCATTTTCATAAGAAATATTAGCCAGCTTTTGTACTCACACACACACACACACACACACACACACAGACACACACACAAACTCACTCACTCTCTCTCTCTCTCTCACACACACATACACACACACACACACACACACACACACACACACACACACACAAACACCCACCCACATACTCAGCCAGTCACCCACTCTCTGCTATATCACTGCAAGGCGCACGCTGACAGAGACTTTGTCAGCAACTTGGAGAGTGACTGTTCTCTCGCCTCTCTCTCTCTCTCTCTCTCTCTCTCTCTCTCTCACACACACACACACTCCCTCCTCTCTCTCTCCCTTCCTCTCTCTCTCTCTCTCACACACACACACACACACACTCCCTCCTCTCTCTCTCCCTTCCTCTCTCTCTCTCTCTCTCTCACACACACACACACACACACACACACTCCCTCCTCTCTCTCTCTCTCCCTCCCTCTCGCTCTCCGTCTCGCTTTATGTCTCAGCTTTAGTTCAGCGTTAGCGCCGATGCCTCTATCCTCTGACTGACAATCACTGCAGCAGCCTCAGTCGCAGAAGAAAGCCATCTAAAGCCGCGGTGGACTGCAGAGTGGTCCCCATCACAAGTGATGTTTTTGTGGTCCGGTGTAGCTCAACGGGCAGATCAATGTACTCGAGAGTCGCAGGGTCATGGGTTCAGTTCAGCCATGCATGCTGAGGAGCGCTGGTATAAGATGGGAAGCTTGCTTGATTTGGGTTCCTTGAGCTGAAACTGAATTGAAAAGCAATACTTGCTATCATACCAATTCAGTCAGTTTTTATGTATCCGATGATTTTGAGAAATTGAGAAAAAAAAAGCTTTAAAAATCACTATTACTCCACTCAGATCTCTAGTTTTAAGTTAGGTCATGTGCATGCCTGTTGTTGAAGTAATTGAATGTGATCTGTTTTCATTTGGAAGAACAAAATGGCATGCACGATAATGCGGTTACATGTCTTCTGAGCGAGGCTACCCTGAACCTACAACGTGCAACGTTATTTACGACCGTGACATTTTCGGGTTTGGATCCAGCTCGTGACCTTTTAGTCGCGAGCCAATCAGGACAGTGGGCACTCGTGTCTTAGCTAGAGCCCGACCGATATATCGGTCCACCGATATTATCGGCCGATATTGGCCCATAACCGATATATCGGTATCGGCCGATATGTCGGCCGATATGCAGATATTTTTTTATTTTGTATTTGTTAAGTTATAGACAGCATGTTGTGTATATTTGATCTTTTTTCTTAACTCAAGTTATATTTTATATTTGTTCTATTTGTGTTTTTGTATTTCTAGTTATTTATAATTTAATTTAAATTCCCAGGTGAGGGGTTGTTCCTATATGAAGGAAACCCCCAGGGGGCACGGGGAGAACATGCAAACTCCACACAGAAAGGCCCTTTTGACGACCCCGCCCGGGCGGTGGGCACTCGAGGACATACAGACTAGGGCTGTGAATGTTCACTGGCCTCACGATTCGATTCGATTACGATTCATCTGTCAACGATTCGATTCGATTCCGCGATGCATCTCGATGCATCTCAAAGTATCCCAGCTCCAAGTATCAAATCCCTCAATTTTCTGTATTTCTACTGCACATGGCTACTTTTTCCTCAATTAATACAAGCAGTCAAATAAATATCAAGTCCCTTTTTTACTTAGAAAGTGCTTTAAAATCTGAATGTCAACAGAAATTTAAACATAAACGATTCAATGATTCACCTGTCAACGATTCGATTCGATTCACACATCCGCATCTCGATGCATCGATTATACGATTAATTTTGCGCTCATAAATGAACATGTTTTATTCCAAAATTAGATACTCAACCTTTGAAAATGGTACCTCCTCCTCCTCGAAAATACGTTTTGATACGAATTCACTACGATCATCCCGGCTCTGCAGATGGTCCACCACAGACTTCCTGACTGACAGAAAGTACCTGTGAGTCTCCCCTTTGCAGATAAGGTAGCATTTTTCAATAGGGTATAGCCCAACCCTTACAAAATGCATTTGAATATGAAAAATAGAAATGTTGTTATAATAAACGTTGAGTAGCAGTATTTATTTGGTTCTTTTCATCAGATTAGTAGCTATAATTGGGTCATTGAGTGATGGTGGAAGTGCACGGTCACAATCTGGCCCTCTAGTGATTTTGTTACGATGATTTTTTCCCCCTGGCGCTCTCTTACCATCAGAGTTGCCCATGCCTGATGTAAGCTCATCTTTCCAGCGTGGTCTGTGGGCTTTGAGGCTGTCCTACAGATCATGCGTCACATTCTGTCTTTGCATCTGTTCCTGTTGTAGATGCCAAGGGAACAAGGAGTCCAACATGGAATGGCTTTGAAGCGTCATTGCCGTGAGCGCAACTATGTGGTTTTCCTGCTCAGCAGAGCTCACAGTCATTTGGCTTCTCTCTCTCTCTCTCTCTCTCTCTCTCTGCCCCTCTCTCTCTCTCTCTCCCTCCCTCCCTCTCTCTCTCTCTCTCTCTCTCTGCCCCTCTCTCTCTCTCTCTCTCTCTCTCTCTCTCTCTGCCCCTCTCTCTCTCTCTCTCTCTCTGCCCCTCCCTCTCTCTCTCTCTCTCCCTCCCTCCCTCTCTCTCTCCCTCTCTCCCTCGCTCCCTCTCTCTCTGCCCCCTGGGCGATCTAGCTGCATGTGAGTTGCGACGCACGCCGCACAGATCAGCTGGTCATGCAGTGAAGCTTTCCAGTGATATTTGACTCCCGCTGTCTCCTTCCTCGCACGTGACTGATTGTGCACATCAAGGAGCAGAGGAGGAGTAATTGGCCCAGATTATTTGCGACGGTACTGAATTGGCTGTCACTCAAATGCATATGTGCTGTGCAGAGTGACTGGGAGGAAGAACGGGGACTCGCGCGAGCTGAGATACGCCATGTGGAGTGGGAGATAACGGAAATATGAAAAGGCCACTATTTAATTTGATGGCGCCTAATTATCAGGCTGCTGTGTTGAGTGTTCTCATTTCTGACCAAAAAAAAATATTCGTGGAATCCGCTTATAGTGATCACGGTTATAGTGATCAACCGCTTACACTGACCAAAAAGCTTGGTCCCGAATCATTCCTATACACATGCTGTTTATAAATAATTCACTTATAGTCATCAATACATATCATTTTGGGCCTTGTCCCACCTGAGAAAACAATGGATTTTGTTTTTACTACAGTAATTTTATAATTTTTTTTACTTACAAACTGCCAAAAATGAGCCAATGAGATACAGCAGTGATACTCTGTGCATGTATGTCATGGTTAGGGCGGTGTCTCTGTCTACGCGAGACCGCTGTGTTTGAAACAGCTGGAGGCCTAACTTACTGTATGGATTTTTAAAGTCAATAACATTCCTTTACTTTATATGTACTGTACACATGTAATACAAATGTCAATTAGATGGTAATGTGCATGAGAAATAAAGAAAAAGAAAAAAATAGGTGACAATGATCATCCGCTTATAGTGATCAATTTGACCCATCCCAAGGTGATCAACTATAAGAGGAGTGCACTGTAGTGGTGACTCTGGAAGGTGATCAACTATAAGAGGAGTGCACTGTAGTGGTGACTCTGGAAGGTGATCACTATAAGAGGAGTGCACTGTAGTGGTGACTCTGGAAGGTGATCACTATAAGAGGAGTGCACTGTAGTGGTCACTCTGGAAGGTGATCAACTATAAGAGGAGTGCACTGTAGTGGTGACTCTGGAAGGTGATCACTATAAGAGGAGTGCACTGTAGTGGTGACTCTGGAAGGTGATCAACTATAAGAGGAGTGCACTGTAGTGGTGACTCTGGAAGGTGATCACTATAAGAGGAGTGCACTGTCGTGGTGACTCTGGAAGGTGATCAACTATAAGAGGAGTGCACTGTAGTGGTGACTCTGGAAGGTGATCACTATAAGAGGAGTGCACTGTAGTGGTGACTCTGGAAGGTGATCAACTATAAGAGGAGTGCACTATAGTGGTGACTCTGGAAGGTGATCACTATAAGAGGAGTGCACTGTAGTGGTCACTCTGGAAGGTGATCAACTATAAGAGGAGTGCACTGTAGTGGTGACTCTGGAAGGTGATCAACTATAAGAGGAGTGCACTGTAGTGGTCACTCTGGAAGGTGATCAACTATAAGAGGAGTGCACTGTAGTGGTGACTCTGGAAGGTGATCACTATAAGAGGAGTGCACTGTAGTGGTGACTCTGGAAGGTGATCACTATAAGAGGAGTGCACTGTAGTGGTGACTCTGGAAGGTGATCACTATAAGAGGAGTGCACTGTAGTGGTGACTCTGGAAGGTGATCACTATAAGAGGAGGGCACTGTCGTGGTGACTCTGGAAGGTGATCACTATAAGAGGAGTGCACTGTAGTGGTCACTCTGGAAGGTGATCACTATAAGAGGAGTGCACTGTAGTGGTGACTCTGGAAGGTGATCACTATAAGAGGAGTGCACTGTAGTGGTCACTCTGGAAGGTGATCAACTATAAGAGGAGTGCACTGTAGTGGTCACTCTGGAAGGTGATCACTATAAGAGGAGTGCACTGTAGTGGTGACTCTGGAAGGTGATCACTATAAGAGGAGTGCACTGTAGTGGTGACTCTGGAAGGTGATCACTATAAGAGGAGGGCACTGTCGTGGTGACTCTGGGGAGGGATTGGCGGTAATCAATGGATTGTTTTTGTTTTTTTTGTTTTTGATGGTGGTGGTGGTGGTGGTGGTGGTGATGATGATGATGGTGGTGGAGGTAATGGTGGTGAAGACGACTATGATTATTTATTATGATGATGATAATATTGAACTGTGGCACAGAAAACTCGAACGTCTCTGTTGGGGACATTATTGCACAGACAGGGGTGAGCACCGCTGTCCTTGACTGGTTGTTCACCTCAGTGCCTTTGAGCACTCACCACTCTAAGGAGAAAGGCACCGTGAGTCAGTCACACATTAGTCTTGTCTGTTTTAGATTTTTATGAGCCAACTATTGAAGCATTTGAACAAGTATGCTCTCTCCATCTATGATCCCACACAACCTACTTATTTTGCTTCCCAGCCATTGATTGGAAATGCACCTGATTCAAATTTTAAGATTGTCCACTTTTCCAAAGTTTGCTTAGAATTTGCGTGAAACCTAAAGGGAAACATGACCATTGTTCCCTCCCATGCTAGTGTCCCTTTAAATTTAACACTTCATCTGCTCTTCTCTCTCTCTCTCTCTCTCTCTCTCTCTCTCTCTCTCTCTCTCTCTCTCTCTCTCTCTCTCTCTCTCTCTCCATCTGTGTTTCTCTGCCCTCCCCTGCTCTCCACCTTTCCCTCCTCCCCCTCCCCTCCAGGGTCTGGTGGGGGAGAAGTATGGCAGCATCCGTGTGCCAGGGGAGGTGGAGTCAGCAGAGTTTGAGATGATCCTGGACGCGGCCGTGGAGGCGGGGCTGGACACGCACCTCCTGGAAGAGTGGTACTGCAGGGACGAAAACTCTGTGCCGCCCGCATACTACCTCAAACCCAAAGCCCAAATGCTCAAGAACTACCAGAACTCTGTAAGTCCAACTCACTTACTATTTAACCCAGGGGTTTTCAAAGTCTGAGACTGTGGGCCTCCCCCCCCCCCCCCCCCCCCACACAAAGCTTGGAAAAAGGCACCCCACCTCGCTCAATTCCTGGATGCCTATGGGGTCATGATTATGTTATTGAATCCCATAAACACTCAACAATTGTGCCAACAATTGTTCCCCAAAGAAATTGGGGGAAATAGGAAAATTCCACGAATCGACTGTATCTCAGCACTCTCCCTTTAATAATCACACACATTTAGGCTATTCTGTGTGACCTCATTTTGATAACTAATGTAATATTTCTTCAATGAAAACAAAGAAAACCAAAGTAGGCCACCGGAGCACAGAGTTTTCAACTCTGATGAAGACGCATGGCGTCTTCTACCTCACGTCCAAAGCCTAGATGCTCAAGAAGTGCAGTATCAGAAGGCTGCAAGTCTAACTAACTTACCACTTAGATATCAATATGACTGCTACCTACCTCATAATCTGATAACATTTCACCTCCTTTCATTGTCTGAGTTGTCCAACCACCAATCACATGCGGACAAAAAGATGGAGATTTTTTGGTCTATCGCATCACATTCAAATACTGTAGTTGTAGCCGTTTAGCTAGCTTGCTACAGTAACATTTGGGCAAAATGAAATAAAGAAAATTATCAAATAAAATACAAAATAGAGATACAATGTTAAACAAACTGATAATTTGCTCCAAAGAAAATTGTCTCTAAAACACCCAATGAAACCCCAAACTGAAAACGTTTGATACAGCAAGGCATATGAGCTAAACTTGATCTAACGTAGATTCTAACGTACTGTTCTACCTACAGTATAACCAATATCTGTTACTTCAAACCCAAAGCTTGGATGGATGCTCAAGACCAGCAACTCTGTTAGTCCAACTAACTTAAGGGATCTCTTTTTTCCCAAAGATCATCTTCAAAACATCCTCTGTGTTTTCACCCAAAAACCATCAACGGCGGCAGCAACATTCTGAAACGAAGGAACATCTTACACATGGATAAGAAGCTAACTTCAGTCACTAAAGTGGAGGCTTTAACAACGTTGCTAACGAAGTCGTGTCCTTGAGCTCTGTGGTTCATGCATTTAATTGTCCTCGAGGAATTCAGTAATAAGCAAATAAAAATAAAAGCATATTTCAAATGCACGCATAGAAAAGCAAACTAAAAAGCTTTGCTTAGTTTGTGGGGAAAGTTGTTCTGAGTGCAGCTCTTTCAAATGTCTGTCGTCCTTGAGTTCACTTTGACAAGTAAACGCTTTTACTAGACTTGTAAATGACCCTGTGAAAGTCATTTAACAAGACTTCTGAGGGAGATGTTAAGCTATTGAGTTCTACATTCTGAGGTCATTATGAAGCTAATACTGTATCTACCTGAGTTTTGCCTTGGGTCTCACTGCAGTCATAAATGCAGTATATCATTAGCTGCCAATGACGTATTCACAGTTAGACTTTTAAAGCAACGCATCAACATTTTGGGAGCGTCGCCTATTTGCCATATTCCCGATAGTAAGAGAAGAAGATAGATGCCCTTCTCTTCTCTGTGCGTGCATTAGAAAGTGCGATGTGCCCCTCCTGCTAGTTAGCTTAGCACAATGACTGGTAGTCAAAAGAATGTTAGCCTACCCCCACGAAAAATACACATTCCAACAGCGCCAAAACGCTCTCATGTACTCTTATGTACATACTGTCACTTGTATGCATTCACCACGTTATGGAATAATAACGTAAAAGTACGATACATTGTAATTTACGAAGCAAATGCAAGTACTTTCCTGAAGAAAACCCGAACCTGCGGCTATGTATTTTCACATCTCCACACCAAATATAATCGATCAAGAAACAATCACTTCCACTCAACTATATTGCCTTCTTTGACTACGGCAAATGTACTGTATGTATCATACCAACACATTATAACATTTCACTTCACCACAGTATTATCAAAAGGCAGAATCATCAAACACTCTGAAGCCTTCCTCACATGGACCACAACAGTAGTCCCTCCCTTACTGCACATGCAAACAGTACTAAAGACAATGAGAAGAACCACCTCCCCTCTGGATAACACCAGTTGCAAAGGATGCAAGGAGTCCACCGTGTAATCAAACTGTCCTCTCCCCCTCTCCTGTCCTCCTCAGATGGAGTCCAGCAGCGCAGCCAAGACCAAGAACGACAAGGCCTGGAGGAACGTGTCGGAGGAGATCAAGAGGACCTTCCGTACGGCGGTGCTGCAGCTCCAAGAGAAGGGGACCATGAAGGCCACTGAGGCCAAGAAGTTCCTTTGCTCTGGTGAGTTCGAGGTCTACACCATGATTGTTCTTTTTTCATCTCACCTTTAAATCCAGTAAGGCCGGGATCCTCCTAGTGGCACTGGCCGGTAGTGTCACATCATGGCAGAAGAGTGAAATTGTGTTATGTCAACACAATAATTATGTGTGAGCACAGGTTTAAACATAATTCAGCAAACATACATTTAGTGAAATGTTTTCTGTTCATATCTACTGTATCGTACAGTAGATATGAAAAGATGCATACAATCTGATGCATACCACCTGCCACGAGGTGTCACAGGCTGCCACTGAGATCTCACTAGCTTCCGCTGCGTGCCACTAGCTGCCACTGACTTTCCACATCTAACTAGCCACTAGCTGCCGCTGACTAGCTACTAGCTTCCACTGACTAGTCACTCACTAGCAGTGGGCAAGCTCTGGGTTTTTCCCATGAAGACGCGGAAAGTAACCCTGAAAGATGTAGTTCCTCCAATGGCCACTTGTGGCAGGACTCAGAAGTTCCGTCGTTCCTCTTCACCCCCATGTTAAATGCCCCACTTTGTATGGCTGTCTGGGTAGTGTAGCAGTAGATTCCCTGCCTACTGTACCAACACGAGGGTTTCGGGTTCGTGCCCTTATGTTACCTCCGGATTGGTGGTATGCGTCCTGGTTGCTGCACTAGCGCCTCCTCTGGGTGGTCGGGGTGCCTGGTCGGGACGGAAGGGAACTTGTGGGAATAGCGTGATCCTCCCACGTGCTACGTCCTGCCGATGAAGCTCCCCGCTGTCAGGTGAAAAGAAGCGGCTGGCAACTGCACATGTGTCGGAGGATGCATGGTGCTAGTCTACGGCTCTCCGCAGATCGGCAGAGCAACCGGGGCAGCAGGGGGAAATTGGCCCAGTACAATTAGGGAAAAAATGGGCAAAAAAAAAAAAAAAAAACTCAAATGTGCCTGCTTTTCCTTTTTGTCTCTCTTACATTAATTTATATTACTAGACCCTTTATGAAATGCATGAAACACCCATTTTTTTCATTAAATTAATAACTAAAATAAAATAAATCACACACTTACTAATATGTCAAATAGTTGCAATATGTGATTTCACAGCTTTGAAGCAGCTACGAGCAAGATTTTCGATTGTTATTAAACAGTCTAAATTTAATATCGATGCATCACATCTTACCTGTAATAGTAGACGATACCAACGCAGAGTAGTCTCGCTTGAACCCCGAGTGAATCGGCCAGTGTTAGTCTGTCTGTGGCCAGGGCAGATCAGGAAGTGAAATGAAACGGTTTGCAGCAGCCACTTCGGCCATAACCACAAAATAACTTCCAAAAAACCTGTTAGAGTATAACGAGAGATGTTCGCGAGAGTAGCAAGCCCCTCCCTGGCGTTCTCCTTGTTTATGTTCTGTTGCTAGGCAGAGCGAAACTGCAGAAGGCAGGCAGCTGCGTTTCACTTCCGGGTTTATCCGGTCCGCCGGTAGACAGATTGAGAGAGAGAGCCCCCTGGTGACGCGAGGTTAGACAGACACAGACTCTATAATCATCAAGAGAGCAATCTCCGATTCACACGGCTTTGGTCTCAGCTACTATTATAGGTAAGATGTGATGCATCAATATTGTAATGATACTGTTTAATAACAATCAAAAATCTTGCTCGTAGCTGCTTTAATACACTGGTTACATGCACAAAATCCAAGCCTTTTTCCGGTGGTTCAGAGATATTTACATTGGAACTTTAAGGGCTTAATGGAATTGCAAGGACTGCATAAATAATGCCAGTGAAGCTTCAGCAGTTGAAGACAGCTTTCCCCCTAGCTATTCATTGCCTTTCATTCTGTTTTATGTATCTCATTATGTGAAATCTCCAGATAGTTGCCAGAGCAGTACAGTCAATGTTGTGTTGTTGTTCACAACACAACATGTAGCCAATTTGCTACAGAATGCTTGCCAATGAATGTGGGGCTTACCTCTGTGAAAACCATAATTATTTTTGCACCAAAGTAGTCACTCTGCGTGTTCCTACTGAGAATGGTGAGATCAAAGAAGAGAACAGCTATAGTCACCATAGTGGATTATTCCCCCGTCGCTCTGCTGCGCGAGCATAGAGAGCCAAAGTGAACGTCACTTCCTGCTTCAGTATGGTACCAGAAATGTTCATCCGCCATTTATTTTCCCATAGACATTTCGTAAAATGCGTATGAAAAATACTTTTACTTGTTCAAACCAAACGGTTTGCTATATTTAGAAACAGGAGAGACCACATAACATTTCACTTGGACCAAAACGTTTAAAAAAAAAAGCGGATTTAAAGAAAATATTTTTTCGAAGTTTTATTTTTTTTAGTTTTGGTATGAGTTGAAATGTTCTATGGTCTCTCCCGATTCTAAAATATAGCGGAATCGCTTGGTTTGACCAAGTAAAACTATTTTTATAAGCATTTGACAAAACTAGGCATCTCGCGCTCGATTCCTAGGCTCTGAAGCCAGACTCCCACTTCTTTCAGTGTCTGCGCCTGGGATTTGATATTACTCTTATGACATCACTGTCATCATCAGTGGGACTTTGTGTGTGCGTGTGTGTGTGATGTCACAATGCCGCTGACATCGCTGATGTCACAATTTATGACATCACTGATGACATCATTAGTGTGTGTGTGTGAGTGAATTTATGACATCACTGATGACGTCATCAGACAGACAAACAAACAGAGCCCTAGCTCCCTTTTACACTGTTATTATAGATAGATGTCTATGGGAAAATAAATGGCGGATGAAAATCTCTGGTACCATGCCGAAGCAACCCTCCTGCTGTGTGTTTTCACTGTTAGGCAGGTTCTGCCCTCAACTGTTCCAACAATCATAGTAGTCATTTCCAACAAGGCACTCCATTGAGGAATCATTGCCCATTCATTCCCCAACTATTTGGACACTAATGTTTCAATAAGGAGACATCTCTTTCTCTCTTTTTATCCACCTCCTGTGGTTTTGGGAGATTTATAGGCCGGGCCTTTGAGTCGAAAGAAACTGATAGAAACAGCACAACCTCTAGCCTTTTTGAGTGTCGGACAGTAAGATTTGCATAAAGCTAATTAAGTAATTACCATCCAAATGTAATCGTTTAATATGAAAGGGAAGCAACTTTTTGTGTAGGGAACTGCAGGCAG
>NC_139628.1:50716630-50731630 GCF_964638095.1 Poromitra crassiceps | reverse complement strand
TCTGAAATGAGCCAATTAGAATACCACATGCAATATAATAATGGGTTGTGAATAACTCCAGGAAAATTAGAGATAACGGTAAAATCGCCAACAGTTTGCAGCATTACATCTGCAAATTATTGCAAATGCAAATAAGAGCTTTTGCAAAGCGCTGGGAAGTCAAAAGACTTTGGGTGTGATAAGAGTGGCTATTCAGAATGGCTGCTATCACTGCTGCCAGACGCAGGCAATCAGACAAGTCAGGAAGAAAGCTTTTTTTTGGTCATATGTGTGTGATTTCTTAATTAGTGGATTGTCTTAAAGGCACAGTGCAGAGTGTTCACTCAGAATGCCGTTTTTAATGTAGGCACAAGCATCATCACATGCAATCATCACAGCTTCTGCTGAAACCTTGGCTATTATCCACAAGCAAGGACTTTATGTGGAGTTAATGGATAATTGCGGCCTTATCGTATTTTCCAAATTTTTGTCGTCATGATGATTGATTGTGTGTGTGCATCACTTACTTCACAGTAGAGCTTTGTGTATACACACTCAAAGACCAAAGAAAGCTCCGACACTGAGCCTAAAAAGTGAAAGAAACGAAATTAATTAACTTCCTAGGAAAACGTAGGAAAACAAGAGCCAGTAATCAAGACAGATTTTCAATTCAACCGATGGATTCCCAGATGGGGCTGAAAACAACTAGAATTATTCTGACAGCAGATCAAATGTGAGACCACAATTGAAAGAAAACACATGTTCTTCTGTTAGATAGGTGCTCTAGAGACCAGTGCTTCTCAAATGGGGGTCCGGAGACCCCCAGGGGTCCGGAGACCCCCAGGGGTCCATGGCACTTTGCCAGGGGGTCCGTGAAAAGTTTTCAGGAAAATAAAAATAAAAACTTTTTTTTTTTTTTTGCAAGAGCTTCATAGTTCAACGAAAATATTGTATGCTTTATATCTAAAATGGTTCATGGATTACATTCTAATCTAACAAGCCTATCAATTTAAAAGTCAAGCATGTTACCGTGGAAACAATTAAGCTTAGCCCAAAATCACAAATCAGAATGAAGGGGTCCCCGGTATATTTTCTATCTTGTAAGGGGTCCTTGGCTGAAAAACATTTGAGAACCTCTGCTCTAGACCCAGTCCACTGAATCCATAGGGATACAGGTTCAAATGCCTTTCCTTGTTTTATATTGCCCTGTGCCTCCTGGGGCCTTTGGGAACAAACCACAGTGCTCTGTCTGAAAAGCTCAATCTACCACGGCAGCACTACCACAATGAGCTGTGAGACCTGGGGCCAGATGTATAGCAGAGTGTACAATAAGTATCCAGTATGCCACTTTCCACACAAAATCTCAATTTATTTTTCAAAAGAAGTATGTGCCTGTGGACAAAATTACATCTTGTCACCCAAATTATACATTATTGTTTAATAAGCAGAATGCACATATTGCATGATAAATTAGACCTACAAGGAAGATAGAGAACAATATTTATTTACATACTCTATACATAGTATGTGTATGGATCTCTCTCTCTTTCTCTCTGTCTCTTTCTCTCCCAAACACAAACGCACGCACACACACACATGCACGCACACACACACACACACACACACACACACACACACACACACACACACACACATACACACACACACACACACACACACACACACACACACACACACACACACACACACACACACAGAGGCTAAACAGGGAGTAGTACTCATCACACTTGCCTTGAAACCGTCCAATAACATCTTAATGCCTCCCGAATTCTCAGCTGGGACCTTTCATGAATTCATGAATGAAATTATAATATCAATGAAGCCTAAAAAAATATGACTAGTGCTCATTCATAAAATATTTTTATTTATGAGAAAGATTAATTCATATATTCATAATGCCATAATGTTGGAGGACGTTGAGAACACACTATTCTAACCTAACCTCTCTCCATTTTGTCTTTTAGGCCTACACATTGCTGCAGAAAGAGATGGGCCCTGAGACTGACCCAGTGGTCATTGTCCGCTTTATTGGCTCCACCCAGCTCTCCACGGACCTTCGCACCTTCCTCCAGAGCATCTGCGAACAGATCGCTATCAACTACCGCTGCCTGATCCACTTTCTGCCTAACAAGGTCCAGGAGATGAGGGAGCTCCTGGTGAACCTGCTAGCGGAGTCTTCATTCCACAGGCCCCTGGTGATCATCCTGGATTCCCTGGAGCAGCTCTCTGACGCTGACGAAGCTCGCAAACTGTGGTGGCTCCCTGCCGTCCTTCCTCGGACAGTCCGCATTGTAGTTTCGACCTTGCCCAATAAACATGGCATCCTGCAGAAGCTCCGACACCTCGTCCACGATGAGGGACAATACGTGGAATTAATCCAGAGGGACCGCAAGGTCTGCAGTCAAACGTTGAAACAGCAACTGCTGGGGGTGAAGAGAAAAGTCACCTCGGGCCAGCAGATCTATGTCAATGAGGCACTTGCCAAGTGTACGTTACCCATGTTCGTCAACCTCATCTACAGAGAGGTAGTGCATTGGAGGTCTCATAAAGATGTGGATGACAGGTCTCTGTGCTCCACAGTGCATGAAAGCATAGAACAGCTGTTCTACTCGGTGGAAAATAAGCTGGGCCAAAGGTTCGTCTTCAGAGCATTGGGCTATATCACCATGGCCAAGGCCGGGTTAACTGAGGTAGAGCTGGAGGATATTCTGTCCCTGGATAACATTGTTCTTGGTGATGTCATTGTGGCAACATACCTTAAAAACCCTCTGAGGATCTCTTATGACCTGGTCGCAAAGCTCAAAGAGGAACTAGATGGATATCTGGTGGAACGCCAGGTACGCAACGTCACCCTGATGGTCTGGGCCAACAGACACCTGCACCTCATTGCCCAGAAGTTGTATCTTAGCAACGAGGAAGACGTCCACCAGATGCACAGCCTTCTAGCCGAGTACTTTCTGGGGGCATGGTCAGGAGGCAGGAAGAAGATCTTTACTTACGATAACAACCATTTCACTTCCCTGAATATATCTCATCACAAAAACCCCCACCATCAGCAGTCCCATGAAAAAACGTCTTCTGACAAGTACTCCTATGACAGGCAGACCCCCGAGCAGCCTTGGGTCTTCCAGTGCAACCTCTTAGAGCCTGACATCTTCTTTGTCAACCATAGGAAGATGACGGAGCTGGTGTACCACCTCACCAGGAGCGGACGCACTGACGACCTCATGTTTGGGGTCATCATGAACTTCAGCTGGCTCTACACAATGATCAAGATCGGTCAGTTTGAAAAGGCATTAACAGACATAGACCTAGCCTACAGCTACTCCCAAGAAAAAGAACTAAAGTTCCTGGCGACCACTCTTCGTAGCATCAAGGTCAAAGTGATGAAGAATCCGGCATCACTGTCTGCGGAGCTGCAGCAAAGGCTGCTGCCAGTTGTCACTTCCCTCCCCAAGCTCAGACACCTACTCCTGGAGTGTGACAAAGATGGCCCCAAGTACTGCTCCATCGTGCCTCTTCACTCCTCTATGGATGTCACCTACAGTCCAGAGAGACTTCCTCTCTGCTCCAGCTACATGCAGATTGTGGAGATCTTGCCTACTCTCGCCCCAAACATTGTCCTCGTAGCCCTGGAAGATGGATCTGTCAGCACCTGGGATGTAGAGAGCAGACAGCTCCTACGACAGATTGACACAGCCAGATCTGTTGTGCTGGGAATCAGGCTAACCACTGATGAGAAGTACCTGGTGGTGGCCACAACCAAAAACACACTGCTCATCTATGATAACCACAAGTCCTGCCTTCTGTCTGAGGTTGAAATCAAGGGGTCTAAGCATGGTGGCATCACTGGAGGGGTGTCCTTCATTAATGGTTTTACCTTGTCCAGTCATCATGCTTTGGCGTGGCTTGAGGCTAGTAAAGACGTCAATGTCATTGACCTACTGTACGGTTGGCCTCTCTACACGTTCCATTGCTGGTATGAGGTCACTTGTGTCCAATGCTCCCCAGATGGAATGTATGCCTTCTGTGGTCAGTACCTCAACACTGCATCCATCTTTCATCTGGGAAATGGGGACAAGTTGGCCACTGTGACCTCTGAGTTTTCTGGGGGCTTTGTCAAGTCCATCCTTGTTCTGGACACCATTAACCAGATGGTGATGGTTGACAATGAAGGGAGTTTGTCGGTGTGGAACACCAAAGAGATCGCCAACCCAAGGTTGATGGATGACTATGATTGTCGAGGGGATGAGACTGAAGTGGTGGGCATTGAGTTATCTGAAGACCAGCGCTCTATTCTCATTTGTAAGGCTAGGAGTATTGAGGTCCTGGACACAAAAGTTTGGAAAATGGTGGAGAAGTTCAAAGCCAAACGTAGTGAACGCTTTGTGGCTGCTGTTCTCTCCAAGAATGGACAAAGCATTGTGGCCTCCATGGAGAACACGTCGTCCATCTTTGTCTGGAGGAGAGACAGCGGACAGTGCATGGCCAGCCTGATTGAGATCTCGGGGGCTATCGTCAAACTCATTAAGTCCACCCACCACAACCTGCTCCTCTCTGTTGCCAGCAGTGGAGTGCTGTCTGTCTGGGACATTGATATCATCACCGCCATGTCCAACATTGACAAAACAGGCAAGAAGATCCAGACCTTGCAGCTGTCTGGCAGAGAGGATTATGTGTTTACCATGGATGGTTCAGAGGCTATCCACAAGTGGAACTTCAGCACTGGCTTTATTGAGACAGTGTTCAAGCATGAGGGCATTGTGGAGAACTGTGTGCTAACCTCCTCAGGGGATCTCATGGTGACTTCAGATGACAAGTGCAGTCAGTATATTTGGCAAACGACCACTGGGGAAAATATCTTCCGCATCAACGGGCAGAAAATCTCACAGCTCCTGATCACCCACAATGACCAGTTTGTGGTGTCCCTCTGTGAACAGAACGCCTCCAGAGTTTGGAGGCTTGCTACTGGGCACAAAGTGTGCAACATCTTAGTCACCCTTCAGAACGCGCTGATCACCACAGCAAACACGTTCCTTGTGGGAAGCACCAAGAACAAGCTCCTCGCTGTCAGCCTGTGGTCGGGCAGTGTGTCCAAGAAGTTTGTTTGTGACGATGGCATTACCATCGTCAACTTCAAGCTCATTCCCGACTGCCCCGACTGTGTCGTATTCATCACGTCCACAGAGACCGTCTTCATCTGGAGTGTGGCAGATGAGTCTGTCTGCAGGCGAGTCCAGTTGCCGACCAACTTCCTCAAAAACCTCGAAGACTTCCAGATCTCGCCCAATGGGAAACTAGGAATCGTCTCCAAGGGTGACGAGAACATTAATGTCCTGGACCTTCACAGTGGGAAACTGAGGCTCGTCCATGCTGCTGGCATAATTTGGCGACAGAAATTGTCAAGAGACGGACGTTACCTGGTCTACGTCTGTTTCCGGAACTGTGACGAAGACGACGATGCCGGTGTTGTGTCCAATCTGATTGTGATGCGCCTTGCTGACGGTAAGAGCATTGGCACATGCTCGCTATACAAGACGCCCACTTACCTCTGCCTCTCCCAGCGAGCACTAAACATCATCATCGGCTTTGAGGACGGCAGCATCGGCACTTACACGGTGGTGGACCGCGTGGATGCTGCCCTCAAGATCAAGATCGCCACCTCAAACAGCCGGCAGATTGTCAACAACGCTTCGCAGAAGGTGCGGCCCAAGTGTGGCAACCATTCCTTTAAGAGCATCGCCGACTGCATATGGAGGGAGTCAACAGAGGTCTTCTCCAGAGACAGCCCCATCAATGTGTCCGACTCTGGCGAGGCAGAGACGACCACCACCCCTACAAAGAAGAGTGAACTGCTGCAGTAAGCGGGTGGAGATCAGAGAAGTGGGTGGAGTTAGTCGGGCTGGTGGGGAGAGGTTTGAAATCTCTGGGGTTGCAGTTGATTCTTGTTTACAGCCACCTGATTCAGCTGCAGATGTCAGCCCTCTGGGTAGTTAATGGGCCGACTGCTATAACGCTGCACTCGAGTTACAGTATGTATTACTTACTTCCTATGGTACAGTTTCTGTTTGTTTTACACATAAAGACTGTTAGACAAAGACTACGTTTTTATTATTTGAAAAGAAGAAAAATATACATTCTATGAGGTATTAGTTTGCCATTATGTGTCCTTTTGCATTTGAAGAACAAAGGTTATTATTATTCAAATGTTTTGGTCAAACGTTTTCAAAGCCATTCCAATGATCTTTGCCACTTTTCATTGTACACTGTCTATCTTTATTATTTTACATTGTGCACATTAAACCATAATGTTGTTCTTTAAAAAAAAAAGTGTATTCATGTTTGTATTATCCTCAATCGGTACTGTACAAAAAGGAAGAACTACGAATATGTGTACATATCTCTTTTTGGCTGCTGCAATTTGTGCAACTCCTTAAAATGTTCTGTTGTGCTTAATGCAATCAAAGTGAGTGCCTGGAATTTAAAATGTTCTTATATGTGCGGATTACAAGATTTATGAAGATGCAGGGAATTTGTAAACACAGTATAAGCATAATTACACTATACTTGCATTCATGGAAAATCTAAAAGATCGATGTACTGAAGACCAGTCAACAACACGAGAGATCAATGGCATTGCTCTTTGTAACGATAGGTTTAGAAATGTATCCTTGAACAGTTTGCATAACGTTGATGTGAATTGACCTGCAGTTTCCTATCGGTCGACTTCTCTCCCTCATGAGGGAGAGAAGTCTCCCTCAGGAAACCTGGGTTACATCGTAACCATCCGTTCCCAACCATTTCTGTTCTGTTGGGGTTTTAAGGGAAACGCCACTATTGAGCATAAAGTGTAGCATAGTACCATACACATTCACGCCTTAACCTATGTACTTACTTTAGGTTCTGTGGAGTTGACAAGTGTGTCGCTAGAAAAGGACCGAGTGATTAGCCCACAGTTTCATTGAAACAACGTGGCCGTGTGAATAGATATAGAGATTTATACTGTAAGTGGATGCACTTTATGGGTGATTTGTGAGAAATATTGTGATTAGATTTATTCATATACTGTAAAGCTTATAGAATTCATTGTTTTAAGTGATCTACAGTTTTGTCTTAAAACGTGTTGGTTTTGCCCTACAGACACACACGGGCCATCCAGGTACAGTGTTTGCAGGCTACAGCTGGCTCACCTGAAACAATGCCAGGTAGCCTCTCGTTATGCCTGTGCTATCATTACAAAGTTAACCCATTGATACCTGATGCAGCATTTGCGTGTATATCCCTCATTTCTGTGACGCGGTTCGCGGTCTTAAAGGGATACACACACAAATGCTGCATCAGGTATCAATGGGTCAAGACTCCTTACCATTTTGCAGCTGACAGCTGAGGCAGATAACGCCGATGTGGTTAACATCACGTCAAGTTATAAATAACAAGATGTTATTAAAATCCGGTTTGCTGACAATCTAAAAATAGATGATTGGTATGGAAATCTATGAGATTGTACCTTGCTGGTACCTGGTTCTACTTTTCTTTTCCCGCCGTTAGCCCTGTTTTTCCCATGCGTATCTGTTATTAACCAAAACTCACAGTTGTATTCTGGGATTTTGAGTTCTGATAAGACAAATCGTCTGTCAGGGATGATATTAACAAAAACCACACACTTTTACATATACTTTTTAAGGGCTATTCCGTCTAATTGTATGTTGACTTGTTTTCAGCTGTTAAGATAAAGGCCCTTGGATAATTTCAGACTAGGTAGCAGTATCAAGCTTCAAAATATTTTAATTTCCTACAGCTCGAGAGTTTCTAAATGCAGAAATATCATACCATGTATTTGCCAAAGTTTGGTGATTCATTTTGTTGACTGTCTCATTTGTTTTTGAGGCTCGTACTGTAATTATATTGTTACCAAATAGTTTCAGTGTTCAACTGTGATTATGTTCAAACATGATAGAGAAAATGTACTATCTTTGCTAAAAAGTTTAAATGAGTCCACTCAATATATTGGAATGCCAGTTTAAGAGTATATTTGAATGTGTCCATATGGAAGCCAGTATTATTGTATGTTATGTAACTTGAATGACTTTTAATAAACTTACATGTTTGCAACTCATAGTTGACATACTGGTAATGAATGTTTCTATGGTATTCTTTGTATTGTCAGGACTGACTTACCTGTTTAGAGATGTATATTTTCATAAATGTTGTACTTACATTTTGTTACAGAGTTGTTGAACTGGAATTCTAACCGAAAAGAAACTTATGTCTGAAGCAATATGAACTAGTGTGTATGCATTGTTTGTATGAAACATTTTAATGTAATAAAATGGTTCACTTTTTGCCTCCACTCTGCCTTGTGCCTTTCATTGTAATCAGAGGTTACTACGACCCACTGCAATGACGTTTCTGCTTTTAAACATGAAAGATCTGTATTACTGCAAATGAGACACTGACTGATGTGAACATGTGTTCTGTTCAAACCGGTTCTAATTAGCTCCGTCTTCTTGACGTACCCAGTAGCTCGATGCAGTGTTGTCGTCAAGTCACTGTATTCTGAGTCTGAGTCGAGTCTGAAGTCACCAGTGTTCCGAGTCGGACTCACCAAAGTTCACTCCCCACCTTACCTGAGTCCGAGTCCGGAGTTACTGAACATGAGCGTGAATCTATATGTACTGTTAGGTGGGTCACACGTGCCTGCCCTTGCACAAAATTGAATAACGGTATTAATATAGCTATCAATATCTTGTGCCAAATTATTTAGGCCTACAAAAAAAAACGAACAAAAACAAAAAACAGTCCATGTCGTCTCCAACTTCAGAGTCTGAATGCTCAAGTCCGAGTCATCATCAGTGCTCAATTCCAAGTCGAGTCAGAAGTCCTGAAAATGACTCAGACTCGAGTCCAACTACAACAACAACACTGGCTGGATGTTTAGTAGCTTGATGGTTTGGCTGAGTAGGCTACAGCTAACTCATTCTAACTCACTCTAACTCATGGGTTTGTTCCCCTGAGTGAGAAAACAACACCGATGGAAATGCTGACAGCTTCACATGATCCACTGATTCACACGCAAAGCTGTCTAAAGTGATGTGATTGGCTAGTAATTGCTCTTCCTGCGCCTGATGCAGAACGCCAGACAAGCGTGGTGAATATTTCCCCAACACTGGCTGACACTGTCATTATAATTAGACAATGCATGTGGCAGTGCACCTGGATTCTCAAACAGTGACACACACACACACACACACATACAAACACACACACACACACACATACACATACAAACACAAACACACACACACATACAAACACATTGCAAAGTAAACACATCTGGGATGGAGCTGTGATTGGCCAATAAAGCCTGTTGCTTTGGGCTACCCTTTTAATTTCCCGGTGGTGTTTGTGTGCGTGCAGTGTGCACAAGTGTGTGTCCTGTCTCCACGGCAACAGCAGCTCCACAGCGGTGGCGGGCATGGCCACGCCCCTCATTGTAATGATGGTGAGCTCATGTCTGTTGGCTATTGGGGCTGTTTCCAATCCTTGTGACAACAAGGGCTCGACTATCGCTAGCACATTCCACCTGTGGCACCACACACACACACACACACAGGCATATAATTACACCGCTTGTTTGTTGAACAGGAGGACTCCACAGGCCCTTTTCACACAGCAACCGTTATGAGGTGTGGGTAATGCAGGAAGTAAAGCAGGTGTAACCACCAATAACATTAATGAGGGCCCATAGGCACCGGAACCCTGGCCTAAACGGAGTGGAACCCATCGTTACTGGTTTACACCTGCTTTACCACCTCACAACAGTTGCTGTGAAAAGGGTCTATTCAGTGTGTGTGTGTGTGTGTGTGTCCTACAGTAGGTACAGTATGACATTGCCTCTTATTTGCTCAGCCTAAAATATCCACTCCATTGTCGATGGCATTTACTCTCTAAGCCGGGGACCTCCTTTTGTCATCTATGGCTTTTTTCCATTCCATTTTTACAACCTATATTCAGTGGTGGGGAAGCCTGTGAGTCATCTCTATCTATCTCTCTCTCTCTCTGTCTCTCTCTCTCTCTCTGTCTCTCTCTCTCTCTCTCTGTCTCTCTCTCTCTCTCTCTCTCTCTCTCTCTCTCCCCCTCCCAGGCCAAATTAATGGAGCCAAGACTAAACGCATTAACCTCACTGTATAAGCTGACGTTTTAATGAAAGCAAGCCCCAACACCAAACTCACAAACTGCGGGAAACCCCCCCCCCCCTCCCCCAAAACACAGATCCATGCGGCAGGTCGTATACACGCCTTTAGAAGCCTTTGACCAATGTGTTCAAAGGGAAATCCCAGTACTTTGAGACTCTGCTCAAAGACAAAGCGGACTTGATTTTTACCATCTATTCAAAGCAGGGGGCGCCGGGCCATTTTACGTCTGCGAGGTGAGACAAGTTGCCGGTTTTCTAACAGATGCAAATGTAAAAATCACAACAAGGACTCGCCGAGGCACGACGACTGACAAGCGGGGAAACGCCGCCATTTTGAATCATTGACACAGTTCCCCTTGATCCCCTTTATCTTGTATTTCTCCCCCCGTATTTCACCTCGACACAATAAGCCCGGCGAGGAAAGATAACTACCTACAAGCCCTGACCTACATCTCTAAAGCGTGCCGGGAGACCGACACTGATACTGTGTGTGCAGCCTGTCGGAGGCTTCCTTCCTTCCCATTTTGATTTCAGGTGAGCAGTGGGAAGCGGGAGATGTTAGCAGCGCTGCTGTGCGCCTGTGATAGCGCAGGTTAAAGAGATTAGAGGAACAGCTGTGAGCTGCTGTGCTGGCACATCTGGGCCTTTGGTATCTGAGCACAGGCACACAGAGGATGGCTCGCTATAAGCACATGGCTGCTGCTGCAACTGGAAGGACACAGTGAAGAAGAAACAATCCCTTTCCAAAATGCTACACATCCATTTTTGGGAAACAATAACTTTGCGTTAAAGGATAAGTTCACCCAAAAATTAAAATTCAGTCATTAGCTATACTCACCCTGCATGCCGGTAGAAGGTCGGGTGAAGTTTTGTAGTCCACAAAACATTCCTGGAGTTTTCCCAAGGAAACAGAGTTACGGCATTCTCCTTAAAACAATTGGAGTTAAACGTGAGCGTGAGCGTGAGTATATAGATAATGACTGAATTTTCATTTTTGGGTGAACTCGTCCTTTAAGGGCACTTCACTGAAAAACAATGCTGATTTATTATCTTGCACGTGATCTCACACAAATCCAAAAAACTGTAAACGGTTTTTGCAGACATTCATTTAGTTTGGGAGTTATTGAGAGTTAATTTGAGTTGCGTTGATGCCAGTGATGATTCAGTGTCAGTGCCGCCGCCCGATGACAATACTATGGCATCAGCTTATAACTCAAATCAACTCTCAATAACTGTCAAACTAAACGAATGTCTGCAAAACAGTTTGCAGTTTATATGTGTGAGATTATGTGCGAAACAAATCGGCGTTCTTTTTCGGTGAAGTGCTCCTTTAACTTCATTGTTAAGTATCAAAATAGGTATAGTCCTTTGCTCGCTCTCTCTCTCTCTCTCTCTCTCTCTCTGTCTCTCTCTCTCTCTCTCTGTCACTCCTTCCTCCATGTCAGAAGTTTCACTCTAATCCTTCTAAAGGGAAATGTGAAAAGGCAGAAGCAGCAGAGTGAAGAGAGAGATGGGAAGGGGAGCTGTGCCACCGATGGCCGTATATTTGATGTGTTGTTGTCAGGAAGGGCTCTGTTTTGCATCCGACGTGTCACAGTGTTGTCATGTTTTGTGTCAGTGCCAGCAGCCTCTGCCCGCTCCGATGTTAGCTGCCATGCTGTCAACCGCAGCCGGAGTGGAGAAACAGCTCCCCTTTCATGAGAAGAAAACCTCATATTGTGCTTTTTTTTTTTTTTTTATGTTTTTCCAAAGGTCCATGTCTGAAAACACTTACACCTGCATGTCATGCACACTTATACATACTTGTGAACAAATATGCAAAACAGAAATGTCCACACGCACACATGCGCGTGCGCACGCTAGCACACACACACACACACACACACACACACACACACACACACACACACACACACACACACACACACACACACACTGATAAATATGCACTTGACATTTGCACAGACACGTATATGCATATGTACACACAACTCGACTCTTACTCATGTACTCAAAGCAGACAGTTGGTAGAAAAGTTGATCATCTTGTTTCTCAGTTTAAAGGAGTATTCAACTCATTTTCTAAGAATTCATTCATGTTATTCCTGCAGTAAAGAGAGCAACCCAGAAACGGCCAAGGATCCGGGTTAGGGATCACGAGTTAGGGAACCAGGAACCAGGGACAAGTCAAATCAATTATGTCACGAAAATCTGGAGCCGCTTGAATCAATGAGAGCATAATCTTCACTTTCCACTTCTCTTGTGATGCGCTGGATGTGAACCAGAAAATGAACGTGTGTGTGTGTGTGTGTGTGTGTGTGTGTGTGTGTGTGTGTGTGTGTGTGTGTGTGTGTGTGTGTGTGTGTGTGTGTGTGTGTGTGTGTGTGTGTGTGTGTGTGTGTGTGTGTGTGAGAGAGAGAGAGTGTGCGCCCAGAAATAATTAATTCTGTGTGGAGCAGATTTTACAGCTTGATGACATCACAGGTTCAAGTCTGACTTCATTGTTTCACTGCTTCACTGTTCATGAAGTTCATTGCCGAATAAACCTGAATTGTGGTCCTCTTCCACCTGTTTTCTACTCAATCTACTTTCAAATACAAGGCGATATCTGTTGTTCACCCCCTCCAAGAATAAACCTGCTTATCTCTGTGTCTGTAAACATGAAAACCGGTTTAGATGTGCGTGTGGCAGTCTATGCTTGTGTCATCATTAAGGAAGTCATTTGTTTAGGCCTATCTGAGCCTAGATGAGTATCTCATCATATACAAAATAGTCTGATTCCTATAGCTCCATAGCCATAGTAATTCGATTACAAACAAGGAATTAGTTAGTTTTGCACAATAGTGCAAGTTTAGTGCAAGTAAGTGGAATATTTTCTGGCAAAAAAACAAAACAAAACAAAACCCTAGTTTCAAACAATATTGGTTGGCATTTCTTGCAGTGTTCTGCCTATGTATAAATGATCAGTTGGAGTCACACTCTGTAACTTGCAACACCTTTTCACTGTTCTTCCTTTTCTGTAGGCTGAAGCTGGGGTTTGAATAAAGCGCATGTGAGCGGATAGCGAGAGTCAGGGGGCTGATTTAAGACCAGCTCTAATCGCATCCAAGTCATATGATCAACTCTTGGTAACTGTGGAGGCTGGAGGCAGAGGCGAGGCAGGCAGGTTGAGCTGCGTCAAGTCAGCCAGAGACAGACAGGGTCGAACAGGAAGTTACTGCTACTATTACTTTGACGAGCTCTAGAAAGCCACTAGAAAGCACCAGTATCATCAAAAATCTATCATGTTATCCAGGCTACTGTGAATTGACCTATTTAAGGTAATAATAATAATAATAATAATAATAATAATAATAATAATAATAATAATAATAATAATAATCTGTAAATTAAAATATGTGTGAATGGGTTTACCCTCCACTACATCCCTGTCTATGGATAAATATGGATGAGAGTAATGGATTATGCTTTTCCTCAATATGATTATTGACGACATCAATTGACGACATCAAGTGCTTTACAGAAAGAAAGAAAGAAAGAAAGAAAGAAAGAAAGAAAGAAAGAAAGAAAGAAAGAAAGAAAGAAAGAAAGAAAAAGAAAGAAAGAAAACAGACGCGCACCTATTCGCTTTTATTTTGAAACTGTCACCGGAAATCCCATCGCTTAAACGGTGCCAGCATGACAGTGGTCCCAGTAGTTCCAAGCAGGCAGGCAGGCAGGCAGGCACAAAACTACCATCAGCAGGCAGACAGACTGCTGTTCAAACAGGAGACATGGGACGGGGGAGGCACGGGGAGGGGGGAGCGACACAACCACCACAACAACACAAGGAAGTCATTTCTCCTCCAAGATGATGACTGAAGCCTTTCTACTAAACTTAACGGAGCGGGAGCGAAAGAGTTCCAATGACAACTGAAGTTATCCCTTCATGTTTCATACCTAGGGCAAAGTGCCACACCTTCGCTTAGCGCAACAGGTAGGTTGAAACAACATTTGGTCACTCTCTCTGCCTGTCTTTGTGCGTCGCTTTGTTGCTACACTGTAACTGTTTTTAGTCATGGATCATGACTGTGAAAGGTGTTGTTACATTGTTACATTGTTACCGCCGTGTTATTAGTGGAGCTTCGACGATCGATATTCACAATGCAGTAGAAAGTTGAGCTGTAACGTCACGTCAGCCATATGGCGAGTAGCCTACAGTAAACTCGTAGGCTACTCGAGTCACCAATACAAAAGTAATCCTATGATTTTTTTTGAAGCATACAAATATCACAGAAAAGTCCAACTAAAACACAAGTATAGGCTAGTTTAATGGTATATGAATATTTGTAGGGATATTTAAGTGATAGGCTACAGGAAATTTAAATATAGGCTACCAAATGACTATAAACTTGCTATTTAGGTGGAATAGTATAGCTTACTATAGGGATAATAGCAATTTTCAATTAGGGAATTGACAAAACGGCTGTGTGTGTGTGTGTGTGTGTGTGTGTGTGTGTGTGTGTGTGTGTGTGTGTGTGTGTGTGTGTGTGTGTGTGTGTGTGTGTGTGTGTGTGTGCGTGCGTGTGTGCGTGTGTGCGTGTGCGTGCAGGCGTTTGTGTGTGTGCACCTGTTCCACGTGATGGAATATGGCTGGTTAAAGGCAAGCTATCGGCTGCTATAGCATAAGCTACTGCTACTGTGTCTGTGTGTGTGTGTGTGTTTGTGTGTGTGTGTGTGTGTGTGTTTGTGTGTGTGTGTGTGTGTGTGTGTGTGTGTGTGTGTGTGGTTGATATTGGGAGATACAATGCAGTTAGTGTGACATAT
>NC_139628.1:50696630-50711630 GCF_964638095.1 Poromitra crassiceps | reverse complement strand
TGCTCAGGTGGATGCTTGTCAGTATATCACCTGCCCAGGTGGATGCTTGTCAGTATATCACCTGCCCAGGTGGATGCTTGTCAGTATATCACCTGCCCAGGTGGAGGCTTGTCAGTACCTGCTCAGGTGGATGCTTGTCAGTACCTGCTCAGGTGTATGCTTGTCAGTATATCACCTGCCCAGGTGGGTGCTTGTCAGTATATCACCTGCCCAGGTGGATGCTTGTCAGTATATCACCTGCTCAGGTGGATGCTTGTCAGTATATCACCTGCTCAGGTGGATGCTTGTCAGTATATCACCTGCCCAGGTGGATGCTTGTCAGTATATCACCTGCTCAGGTGGAGGCTTGTCAGTATATCACCTCCCCAGGTGGGTGCTTGTCAGTATATCACCTGCCCAGGTGTATGCTTGTCAGTATATCACCTGCTCAGGTGTATGCTTGTCAGTATATCACCTGCCCAGGTGTATGCTTGTCAGTATATCACCTGCCCAGGTGTATGCTTGTCAGTATATCACCTGCCCAGGTGTATGCTTGTCAGTATATCACCTGCCCAGGTGGAGGCTTGTCAGTATATCACCTGCCCAGGTGGAGGCTTGTCAGTATATCACCTGCCCAGGTGGGTGCTTGTCAGTATATCACCTGCTCAGGTGTATGCTTGTCAGTATATCACCTGCCCAGGTGGAGGCTTGTCATCATACATTCACTGGTTGTCAAATCTCCACGAAGCAGAAGTGAAGCCACAATAAGGAGGTGGGGATCCTCCCTTGCTGATTTTGTGTATAAGTTGGTCGCCATGACAACTCACCATGGATACAGCCGGCCCGGCAACAACCCCCCTGATCACACCTGTCTGATTCCACTGAGCCAGCTCACACACACACGGCACACACACACACACACACACACACACACACACACACACACACACACACACACACACACACACACACACACACACACACACACACACACACACACGGCACTGTCACCGTCTGATCACACCTGTCTGATTCCACTGAGCCAGCTCACACACACACACACACACACACACGGCACACACACACACACACACACACACACACACACACACACACACACACACACACACACACACACACACACACACACGGCACTGTCACCGCCTGATCACACCTGTCTGATTCCACTGAGCCAGCTCACACACACACACGGCACACACACACACACACACACACACACACACACACACACACACACACACACACACACACACACACACACACACACACGGCACTGTCAACGTCAGCTCAGCCAGTAGGGCCGGCCAATTAAACCAGGATGTATCGAAACTGACATTTAGAATGAAGAACCTCCAACCCACGTAATCTTGCTCGTGTCAATTAATTCAATGAATTAATTTCAATTTGGTTCACACTTTGCCCCAAAGCGTGCGTTCATGAACTGTCCCCCTTAAAAGAAAATACGATGTTGTGTTCTGTCACATGCCTCTGCTATAGCTAACGTTACTCTGCGTTCGGGCGTTCACTCAAAGCGAAGACATCGGCATGGACGATGACGCGGGCGAAAACACAGAGCCAACAAACTGTACAGTGGAGTACAGTACAGTACACTACACTACACTAGAGTAGAGTAGAGTACACTACAGTACATACACTGCAGTACAGTGCAGTACTGTACAATACAGACCTTGTCAGAGAACTGAAGGCAATGTAAAAAAAAAGGGGGAAAAAGCACATGAAATAAATAATTGTGATATTGATTTGAAGTCATATGATATCGCCCAGCCCTACTGAGCACTTAAAAGAATACTCACAACAAAAGTGATAGGGTCTATCACTAATATTTTGAAAGATAGACTGAAGTGTAAAGTGCAAAGATATGACTGTACAGTGTTTGCTGTCGTTGAAAGGGTTTGGCTGATCAAAGACTAGATACACTTAGCCCATTGATACCCGATGCAGCATTTGCGCGTATATCCCTCATTTGTGTGCGTGTCCCTTTAAGACCGCGAACCGCGTTAACGCGGTTCGCGGTCTTAAAGGGACACGCACACAAATGCTGCATCAGGTAGCAATGGGTTAAAACAGCCTCAGTCACAAAATGTACAGTTTCAGGTCTTTTATGGAAAGTGTGTTTCTATATCAGGACTGGCAGGTTATCCGATCTATATGCAAGTTATTAAGAGCAGCAGGACAAAGCGTCGGCTCAGACGGACTCACATTTGGTCACTTTTTGCAGCTGATATTGAAACAGTTTATTGACATTTCAGCTGGGGTTTAAAAGCCCCGGAGCTGATAAGGGGCCCACATTGAACACCTTATCGTCCAACACCTTTTGTGAGAGCTAACGCACACGGTCATTACCAGGAACTGACGACTGCCTTGAAAAGTGAAACCCTCTCAAATCAATGATGCCTTTGTTTCTACCTATACTTAAACTTGACCCTAACTTAGCCCTAACAACCTGTTACCGTGTAACAGAACGTCTTATACGTGAGGTTTAATTTGGCATTCAGAGAGAAATTGTCAAACAAATAAGACTAGATGGTGAGTTAAAAAGAATAAAAAAAAAACTCTACTTCTATATTATATACTAGAGTTGCAATGATTAATCGATTAGTTGTCAACTATTAAATCATCATGGAATTTGGTAATAAAACTTTAATCAACTACTATATATATAAAACATGGAATATTGCAAAATGTTCCATAATTTGTCTGAAATTGATGCAGCAAGTATAGGCCTAATGACCAAAATCAAAAGTAGACCTTATTCTTGTAGTAACCTAAATGATATTCATAATTGTAAAATAGGCTTAGAGAAATGATTCCGTTTTGGGGGGGGGGGGGGGGGGGGTCAGTGTTGCGTCGGACCATTACATCACCTCGCAACTCATAGTTTTCACTTTGAGAAACATGTCAAAGAGGAGGCTGTCTGAGAGAACAAAGGCATCCAAAAAGTAATATAAATAAATAAAATATATCGATCCTAACCCCAAATTTTAGATTAAAATGGAAAAAACTGAATTTGGGGAAAAAAATTAACGGAATTCATATGGCTCTAAAACAGGTGCACAATGGATGTGTAGCAAGAGAGGATAGAGAACGTCAGCGTGTATACGTTCTGAAATGACACCTGTCGTCGTCGTCGTCGTCATCAACAACAACAACAAGAACAATGCTGAAAAGGCATTGCATTGTGGGTCAGGAAGTCTATCATCTGTTCCCAAGTTGAACCCTTGACACATTCCAGACACACAGTACAGTCACACTGGGAATGTTAGCCTCATTGTGCGTCCTCGCCAAGCCATCATTTGACGGGCTGGCTGACATGCTGACATGCTGACATGCTGACATGCTGACATGCAAGCAAGGCGGCAGATGAGAGGGAATACATAGTAGATAGATAGATAGATAGATGGATAAAGAACCAGAGAGAGACAGAAGAGAGAGAAGAGCGAGAGAGAGGGATGTCAAACCAGTTCGCCTGCTCTTCCATCACCACACCCACACGGAACCCGATCCCCCCTTCTCACTGTATACACGCACAGACACCCGGCGGCCTGCAGCAGGTGTCAGAGTTGAAAGTTACGACTGTATCACCACACGGCACCTTACATAAGCCCACCTTTTCTATAGCCGCAGCAGAGCCAGCTAGGGATAACGATACGGCCGAAGAACCCCTTTGTTCGGCGAGACAGAAGTTCTGGAAAAAGTGGGAGAATTCATGATATCGACGCCCCGAATGCGAGCCGGGTTCTTGTGTTCAACGACCGCGGCCAGATAGGAGGAAATGGATTTTCAGTGACCTATCGGCAAGTGTCATGGCAGATGCAACACACCCCCCGGGCATAATCGTTAAGATTATTACTGTAATCCTGCCTCTAGACATGATTCTAGCCCTGACTTTTGTTTTTGTGTCTTATTACCTCATCTCTACTGTTACCTGTATTTTGTTTGATTGAGTTGGTATGCGCAGTGTTTACACACCAGCAGAAACTCAAAACTGCCAGTCGCACAGATATGCTGGTGGGGGGTAGATTTCAGTTTTGCAAGAGAGAGAGAGCGCAACAAAAACAACCCGATATCAGATATGCGAGACACAGGCGAAGAGTAGCTCAAGGACTTTTACAGTGTTGGCTGTGCGGGTTGTTGATGCTGAGGCGGGAGATCGGAACACGATAGTGACTATCGCAGTCTTTAATATTTACGAATTGACAGTCGAGACGGAGTGTGTTGTTGTTGTCACATCACGCCTGTAGCTTTCCCCAAGACTTGGCAAATTCCATTTTCATAAGAGCCTATATTATAGCCCTGATGGTTTGCCTACGTGCTTTCTAAAGTTTCATTGCCTGGAAATATTTTTTTTATGGAAAGAGGAAGAAGAGTTGACGCATTTGAGAAGAGCATTTGAGGAGTTCTAAATGCAAGTTCCTCGTGCAATATGTGTAAAATAATACAAGGGTCTGTTAAAAGTGGTACGTTGTCAGCTAAGGACTTGAGCTACCTAAAAGTGCCATCATACATTTTCAGCGTCATTTTGAAAGGAGTCTATTTTCTCAGCTAGTCGATCAATCGTTTTGCAAATCTATCTCCTCAGATTTTTGTGTTAGATACCCAATTTTTCAAAGTAAACAATACTCAAAAGAACTAAAAACTCTGTCAAGTAGATACTTTGAGGGAGGCTTTTCTTAGGCTTTACAGTATCACTCCGGATGACATTTTCCACCCACAGCCATCGTTCACTAGTATCTTTGGCCCTGGCTGCCCATGTCTCTTGGGTGTGAATCCAGCTGCATTCCAGGTTGATACACATTTAGTGGACAATCTAGCGCAATCTCACTTTTATTGCTGCTGTTTCTCCAAGACGAAACGTTTCAATTTCCTTTCCTGAAGAAAAGTCTGAACGAGAAGGTGTGTGTGTGTGTGTGTGTGTGTGTGTGTGTGTGTGTGTGTGTGAGAGAGAGAGAGAGAGACAGAGAGAGAGAGAGAGAGAGAGAGAGAAACAGAGAGAGAGACGGGAGCCTGGCCAAGGTGCCTGCTCTGAAATATCTCTCTCCTTCAGTAATCGTCCCACGATCTTCCCTATAATAAAAAACAAAAAAAACAGGAGCAATAATATATTGAATGACATGGGGGGTGGGTTGGGGGGCGGTGGGGGTGTGTGTGTGCAGATAAAGCGCAATTATTGCCAGAGAACAATGGCCAATAGATGAATGAATGATAGTCATTTAACACACAGATTGAATCCTTTATCTCATTATATCTTTGGGAATTCTCCAGGGGGAACGACCTGATTGGTCATCTGGATGCTCTGATGTGAATTGTAGTCGGCTATTATTGGTTCATGTTTGGCTCGTGGGAGGCTTTAGAGGCGGACATAACTCTTTATAATGACAGGCTTGCATCGTGATGATGAGCAGTTTGTGATCAATCTTCGACATCGTTTTGTTTCCTCTGATCGTTACTTCCTGTTACACTCTGTCTTATCTCTCCCTGACGCGTGATTTCTAACCCCACATAGGATAAGCAATAACCACGCCCTGTGGCGCCGGGATTGGCCAGGGTCAACACTGGAGGGCACGCAGCCCAGCGATTTCATGAACCAACTGAATAGCTCTTGAGAACGGACAGCGATTTCGAGTGCGGACATTGAGAGCGGACATTGAAATGAATTATGGTCACATACCTTCCTTAGCATAGTAATAATAATACGCATATTGTAATCTACACAATGTACACAATCTACAAAAACATGCAATAATATAAACGGTGTTGTGTAGGGGTGCTCCGATCCGGCTAAGCCACGATCCGATCCGATTCCGATTCCTGGGGTCACGATCCGATTCCAGAATCGATTCTCGATTCCAACGATTCTCGATTCCAGAATCGAGAATCGATTCTCAATTATGTAGTTTTATATTGCAATAACACACAAAGGTAAATATAAGACAAAAAATTACAAATGTATTAATGCTGAACTTCAAATTCAACTTCTGTATTACAGTCAGGGCCTAAATTCATTTTGCAAACTAGGGGGGAATTCCCCCCTTATGTTCTTCAGATAAGATGGATTTATAGGCTGGGGGGGATCTGTAGACTTTGAGAAGGATTTATAGATTTTGGGGGGAATACATTAACCAGAGTGCTTAAGTGCAAGAGGTGGTGGCACCGTGGCAGTACAGTACACAAATGACATGAACATTTGGACACTTATTCAGCCGGTATCTTGCATGTTGCGTTCAGGTGCACTGTAAAAAATTTTTTTTTTTTTTTTTTTTTTACAATTTTAACACATTCACTGCCAGCCGTTTTTTCAATACTGTAGGTAGGTTCTGCCAAGTTTTTTTTTGAGGATTCTGTCTCATCTTTCAAGATAATATGAAATGATACATTATAATATAATGTATCATATCGTTAATTTCAAGCTCAATTCTTACCCAGAGAAAAGGTACAGCACTGAAAATGTAACAAGCAATAGTTTTTTAAACATCTTTATTTTAAAAGATGAAAAACCCCAGGTGCTTTAGTCCCAAGCTTCAATGCTCCTGGCCAATCCCGGCGCCACAGGGCGTGGTTATTGCTTATCCTATGTGGGGTTAGAAATCACGCCTCCCTGACACAGTGGGGGAGGTGCATTGCATTCATATAAGAAATGTCTGCTTTTGGTGTATTGCCCCGATTAAGGCCGTTACACATTGCGTTTCCTTGCTAGTATAAATTGCTGCTCTCAATGCGAAGCCTGTATAACAGCAGGGTGACACTGATGGGGTACTACTGGTGATGCTACCAGCCTGGCTGTTTTAACATCCGGCAGCTGGGAAGAAACACGTGCGTTCAAGTCGACACAGTCAACTTAACAAAACAAGAACGATGACGGTTAGATGTGCTTTACCTATGATGAACTTTAGTGATGGGGAATACACAGGCGTGCACCCACCCACTAGCATGCTACTTCCTGGTTTTCCCAATTCTCTATAGACGGTTTTCACCAGAGCGCAACCCCACAGCACTTCCTTTTTCTCAGCATTCGGCAAACTGCAGAAATATTCACTCGACATCGTTACTTTTGTTTTCGCTGCTCAACTGTATAGACGGTTTTCACAGAATGGTCAGTCCTGCACTTGAATGTTTTTTTTCTCTTTTATGTCCATAGCAAACACTGCAACAGGAAGTGAGCGGGGGTTCAATTTAGAATGTTTTTGTTGTCAAGTTAAAACCGTCTATATGTGTATCTATTGAGAGCCAAAGTGGAACGTCACTTCCTGCTTCAGCACTGTACCAGAGATTTTCATCCGCCATTTATTTGCACATTTTTCCCATTTATTTTCACATTTCGTAAAATGCTTATAAAAAGAGTTTTACTGGTTCAAACCAAACAGTTCAGATATATTTAGAAACCGGAGAGATCGCATAACATTTCACTCAGGCCAAAACGTAAAAAAAGGCCGGTTTGAAGAAAATGTTTTTTCGATGTTGTTTTTTTAAATTCCGGTCCGAGTGAAATGTTCTATGGTCTCTCCCGATTATAGCGTTAGCTGAACGTTTGGTTTGAACCAGTAAAACTATTTTTATAAGCATTTTTACGAAATGTCTATGCGAAAATAAATGGCGGATGAAAATCCCTGGTACAGTGCTGAAGCAGGAAGTAGGCGATCACTTTGCCTCTCTATAGCTATTTACTCTTCAAACACAAAGTGGCAATGATGACAACTGCTACTAGACACAGTGGAGCCAAGATAATTATTAGCCGGCCGTGCTAGGCATGGTAGTCCTGTATTTTTCCTGCAGCAGAGCTCTTAGACTTAGACTGCTCTTTGACTTTTAGTGCTAACTAACACTGTTTGATTATCAGGACTGTCCTGTAGCCAGCTTGTTACTCACTGCGGCCCCCCCCCTCCCCTCCTGCTTAGTGGAGCGTCTTTAGCTGGCAGCTGCAGCCGGCCTATAGCCCTGTTAGCTGGCATCACTCTCCTGCAGTACCACTTCCCGCCTGACTGCCCGTCGCTTTTCTGCTGACCAATAGCAAAATGCTTAGCCCGAGGCAGGTAACACACTGCAATCACATTGTCAGCACTCAGTCAACCCCAGAGCCGGCGTTTGCCTTGCAAATTTGCAAGGCAACTCCATTCCCATGCAAACCAGCCTTTTTTCCGACCCAGTCAGCCAAGCCATTAGTAGGCCACACAGAACGTACGGGCTCTTTGAAACATTGTCTTACAGAGTAGTACAGTAGTACAGAGTCTGAGCTATATCTGCTAAGTTAAAACCCAGAGGGCAAAGTCAATGTATGAGATCAGGTGTAAGGGGCCGTAGTACACAATCAGCCTATAACGACCTCCAAAACCAGGCTCCTGTAAGACAGGGCCAGGAGAGTGGGAGGGTCGTTTTATTACAGAAAGCGTATGAAACCCATGACCAAAATAGTCATATATTATGTCATTGTGTTAATCAAATGGTCGGAATTCGAGTGAAAATAAATGATATGATATTACCCTTTTTGCTGGGGACCACCTGGAACCACCTCAAGGACCCATGTGGGTACCCGGACCCCACTTTGAGAACCGATGTTCCTTGTTTTCACAGCTTCAAGCCTGTTTTTTTTTTCCATCCCCACGATTTGGCACATGGGAGGGAAAGTCATGTGATTTAGGCTCGTTTGAGATGAGCAAGTTCTGCGCAGATTGGACCAGAGATTTGCTTGGCCCGTTGCATGATGGGTAGGAAAGTTTTTTTTGTTGTTGCTCCGGGTGCAGATTTGGAGCGAGGCGTGGCAGTTGACAGTTGAGGATGACAAGGAAACGCATCAAGCCGAGTGCTCATTGGTTCAACAACCCGTATCACACACCCACAGTGAAGTGTAGAAACTTCAATTCGATGTCTATTCCAAGCTGTCACTCCATATTTTACATGAATACCACCTGTAATGTCTATATTAAAAATAAAAATGGGTAATCTGAAGGTCTGGGCCGTTTGAGCAGTGGCGCTAATGCACATTTTAATTTGTTTACCAACCTCCGTTAAACCAAACTGTAGAAGAAGAAAAAGAGCAGTGTTTGACTTGTTGATGCCTCGCCTGACTGCACTCGGCTGCTCTTGTCTGCTTTCCAGGCGAGGCAGCAGTCAACTCAAACGAGCCTATTGACTTCAGGGAGTGACTATCCTCGAACAGGACATCCTGTGTGTCTCATTGGTTCATGCTTATTTTTGTCGCCCTGTACTGGCCCTAGTGGAAGCTATATAAACCAGTGGTTTGATCAATAGACTTTTTTTTAATAGTCATCATCAGTCACATATCAAAATAGCTATTGAAGTAGGGAACAACTTTTTGCAAAGTTGTTATTTTTTTTTACAGTATGTGGAATTTGTATTTCAGATCAAAGATTGAATATGAGAGAAAAACGCAGAATGTCTCTTATCTCTGGTTATCTTTACATGTTAAAACCATGTTAGCAGCACTATGCCATTCATTGTGTTCAGTCTCCTCAGTTACTTTCAAGTGAGCCTAAAGTATTGGAACAAATACGAATGCACCGATATGAAAATGTTGTCCGATACCGATAACCGTTATTAACATTGCTGTTATGGCCGATAACCGTTACCGATATCGATATGAAAATCGGTATAAAAACAAGTTTCGATGATAATCAAATGTCGTACTGAACAACACATGTAAACACTGTGAATTTGAAAAAGTATATTTCTTTCCGCTAAACGGGGGTGAACTTTTTGTGGACCGACCGACCAACCAACCGACCAACCGACGAAGTGACTTTTAGAGCTGCTGTGCGCAGCTAAAAACGACTATACCGAAATGACTGCCGATATATCGTGCATCCGTAGGAAGTTAGGAAGAAATGAGAAGGGACGGAGATTAGCTCGAGTTTGTTTGTGCATACATGAGGGCCGTGGCTGTCTCAACTCGTTTCTGAGTTAGAAGAAGGCATGAAGCGCGATGAAGACAAGAGACAAGACATTTTGAAAAGGAGAGCAAACAAAAGGCTCGTTAGTACCACTGCAGAGCAGTTGGGCATTGCAAAATCAACAATATCGAACGAGCCAGACTTACTTATGACAGAAAAATCATTAGGACTGAGAAGACAATTACAGCCGAAGAACTCCCAGACGGTCCCCAGAGTGCACAGAGGTTAGAGGATCACAATTCACCATCGGCAAAAAGATTTGGACCGAAATACAAATGCTCCACTGCAAGATGCAAAGTTCTCATCATTACCCAGAACAGAAACACCAGACTGGAATTTGCAAAGGAGATGTTCTGGTATCAATTCTTATGGACGGATCAACCTTCATCAAAGTGGTGGGAATTAAGCATAAGCATACTGGTCTGCCTCCATCTGTAGCCTCAACGCGACACTCATCACCCGTCATTCTTCCTTCTGAGTCTCGAATGGGCGCCCCCTATATCCCCTGGAAGATCGTCTAAAATGGCTGCACGCGATATACACATTATCAAGCACAATAAAACTGTACCCACCTCCGACACAATGTTGTTATCCAAGATTTCGCCGCCATGGTATTCCAAAAATATTCCGTAGTTTCCAATATTTTTGGGAATACCATGGCCCCGAAAACTTGAATAACAACATTGTGTCAGAGGTGGGTACAGTTTGATTGTGATTGATAACGTGTATTTAGCGTGCAGCCATTTCAGCCGATCTTCCAGTGGATATAGGGGCCGCCCATCCGAGACAAAGGAGGAAGAATGACTGATGGGCGTCGCGTTGAGGCGACCTCATCTGTGGAGTATGGCGGGGGCGGTGTCATGTCATGTGTCATGGCTCAGGCATGCACCCTGTCTTTACTGATGATACACTGCGTCTCCAAACAGAACATATACCTCCAAACAAAAATTAACAATACAACAAGGCAATGATCCAAAACATACCACGCAGTGCACACGTATAACCAAGCAGCTAGTCTGGAAGACAATGTGGATGCGAGTCAGTCTAATGGCTTGAATCCTAATCGGAAAATTTAAATTCCACAAACGGGCAAACGACTGAACGAGGCTGCAGTTGAGGCGTGGCGCAGCATCTCAAAAGAAGATGGGAAGAGATTGTTGATATCGATGGGCCCCCGCAGACTCGAAGAAGTTATAGCACATTAGAGGTGCCGATGACAGTACAAAGTGAAACCTTAGGGGCCGAACGCACCGTACGCCAGTCCTACGCTGAAGCAACGCAGCGCGGGGCCGCTTTCATTTCAGCGTCCTTGTTAGCGATAGTTTCAGCTTCTCTTCTATTTTTCAAACCGTGCAGCGCTTGTGCAGCACGCGAGCAGCCAGGCATGAAGTCAGTGCAAGTTGTGAGCGGGGGCAGGGGGGGCAGCGCCGGGCCAAACAGAGCGAGGCGTGACGCTTCCGTGCTTCCGCGCTGCTTCTGAGATGCTTGTGGTGTGAACTAAGTGTTCAAGTTGTCCCAATATGCTCATCTGACATTGAGGGGGATGGAACTTAACAAAATGGCCTTGTTCTAACGTGGTTTAAGTATCTGCTTTTGTCTCATATTCATCTTTTCATCTCAAATGTCGCGAGTGTGTCGTCGTAGTAGTGACGCAAAAATATCCAGATTTACTACACTGTCACAATACTGTACTTACTGTGCACTATTATGCTTTTTTTCAAGAGTCAGATTACTGAAAGCATGGTGCCAGGTACGACCTACACTTTGACAATGACTGTAAATGAACTAATAATACTGTAACAAATAATGTAATAATTAGATTAGATAAGATTAGATTTCGATTTATTTCGAACATGTTGAAAAACAAAAACAAAACAAAGATAAGTTCACAGCATATGCAATTTACAATATACAATATACAAACAATTTCTCAAGCAATTTCTCAAGCAATTTAAATTTGTATATCATGCCCGAAAAGGAGTACATACTTGTTAAGTCCTACCCCTTGTTTTTTTTTTATATATATTTATAGGCTCAATATGAAAATAGTAATTATAATGTAATAACATGTTATACTACTATATGAGATGTGCATACTCACATTTCCATAATACTATCTCATACTATATAGTTGTGCCTAATACATTTGTAGTATACAATATAAACATAAGCGCACACACACATACACATACACAACATACACATACACATACACATACACATACACAATAATAATAATAAATATAGCCGCAAGCGGCGATGCGGGGTCCAAGCTTCTGGTGACTTGCGGGTTATATGTCAGATAATATAGACACTGAATTGCACATTTAGTCAGAGTTGATAGGTGCACAAGTGTACCAAGTTTGCAAGTAATATGTAGTAAGTAGCAGTGGTGGTTGGTAAGCCAAATGGTGGCTGTCAAAGAGGCTTATTAAGCAATGGACTTTTTCTAGGCAAACTGTCATAATTTCAAATCCTAGCTTCCTGATAAGCTTAGATGTGTTAGCCATGAGTGGACAGCTTACTGAGGTGTTGCTTTTGTGGTGTTCCGAGTCCATTGGATGAAGATAGTGTGCTGCTTCTACTGTACACTTCTGATCATGGTTATAGATGTGCTCAGTGAGGAAAGGATTAAACAAACTGTTCCTGAATGGTGATCTAAGTAATTGGTTGTCACAATGAAAAGCCAATGCTTTTGTAGTAGTGGTGGTAGTCATAAATCTGGTCTGCATAAGCACAAGGCCAGAATTTGAACCATTTGTCTTGAAATTAATGTAAAATCCTAACTATTACTAGATACTCCACATGGTACATTCATAGTGTCTCTGTATAGATATAACAAGATTAATATTCAGGTTGTGTAAATCACCCTTTAAGTCAAACTGTTAGTGGCTTAATAGGTTATCAGTTAACAAGTTACTTGTCTGTTATTCAGATGTTTTAAAAGGGTAAGCTTGGGCACAGTGGACATCTACAAGTTGGCAATAAAAGTGTAAGCTCAAGGTTGACTAAAGGAGTTAGGATATAATGCATAAAAAACTGGGACAAAAGACAGCAAAGGAGGCAGATATATGATTCAAACAATACGTTTTTATTGCAAATAATAGTTTTTATGAAATGAAAAACTTAAAATATATCAATCCATTTTGTCCTTGTGTGGGGCTGAGTCGGGGTTTCTGGACTGTGTGGAGGGACTGTTGAGTCTTGGAGTCAAGTCTGAGTCAGGGCTATGATTTGTCTATTATGTCAACTCAGATGTGATTGAGCATGAGGATAGCTTCTTCCATTTTGTCTGTAGTCATTTGAGTTGGTGATTTTGTAAGCAGTGGTGTGATAAGTGCGAGTGGGATGGTGTATGATGTTTCCTGGTTATTGATGGACAGAGAGAATTGGATATGTGTTTTGCGGTTTCTGTTTTATGGCGTTGATTGCATTTGTGACATTTGTATGTGAGTCAAAGTTTACAGTAGTGATAGGTGCCAAAAACAGAAGTACTTGTTTGTGACGGTGGCAGAAGAGACTTCACCATAGATGCTTTGAGTGGTGGGTGGTGGTGGTTCTGTGTATGATTCAAGTGCAGTGGTGGGTGTTGATGTTGTGGTTGGGGTGGTTATCAGATATGTATTGGTTTGTATGCATGTATGGATAGGTTGGTCAGGTGGTACCAGTCGTCAATGTCAGGTTTACAGTACCCCCACACAGCTAGGTCAATGGTTCCAGTTGCATCACTGAGGAGGAAGGTTGTTGTATTCATGGTGGTGCCGGCTCAGGTTGTTGCTTCAGTTGTGGGTTTTACCAGTTTGATTACTTTGCAAGTGATGTTGATCTGTGGAAGAGCATGGCATAAACAGACAAATTAGTCATAGGAAGTAGTATGTTTAGCTTTTATAACTTCACATTGACATGACACTATTTGCATATAGGTTGACTTTAGAAAATCTGGAGTATGTAATTCAAATTCAAAGATTCAAGGCCCAGTAGGTGGCATTTTGTTTTTGCATGATATTGTATGTTTTATCTAATGTCACTACTGTGGCATAGGGTGCAAAAAAAGATAGTAGACTTACTTTTTCGAAGTGGCGTCCTTCATTCAGAATGGTGCTGGTTGCATGTGAATAGCCACCCAGGGAGTGATGGATTATGGGAATTTGAGTCAGAGTCTCCAAGCCCTGAGTCAATTAGGTGGCTCACACGTGTGTGTGTGTGTGTGTGTGTGTGTGTGTGTGGGAATGGGGGGGGGGGGTGTCACAGCAGGTGGCATTAAAAGTTTAGACATTACAAGTACCGCATAGTACCACACTTCAAATAAACCAAACTATACCTTTCACAAATCAACTCAATAAGTGTCAAACTAAATGAATGCCTGCGAAACTGTTTTCGGATGTGTGAGATGTGCAAAATAAATCAGCATTGTTTTTCGGTGGAGTGTCCCTTTAAGGCCAAAACTCTTAACATCTTACTTGGCTTTAATTAAACACACAAGATAGGAATACATTTCAAATTTTTATACCCATAGCTCCACCCATCTTCCCAGGGGGGGGGGGATGCAAACACACAAACAATAACTCACCAATTCAGCTTCAGAGTTTAGATTCAACAGGGCACCATTGGCACGGTGGATATCTACAGATCAGTAAAGGCGCAACCAATCACTTCAAGTTCAAACATTAACATGGTACATTCATGTCCACATTTTTAGTAGCGTTTTAAACATAAATTTAACATTTTTAACTTTGTGTTATTCTTTCGTAATTTATACTTTTAGCTTATGCTTTTAACTTATTAAACTAAAACACAATATGAATTCAAAGATGCAAACACAAAAATGAAATCAGTGCTGCAATACAATGGTTCCTTCCAATTGAAGCAATTTAACAAATAAATTAAGCAGCATTGCATCAAACATTTAAGCAGCATTTTAAAACAACAGGAATGTAAACATATTCACCGACCATTGGCGTCTTTGAAATTAAACTCTGAGTAGAGCTTGGTGCTTCTGGTTGCTGTCTGTTTGAATGTATGACTGAGAGAATGTATTCCTTTTCAGGCGTTCTCAATCTGGTAATGAGCGGCCATT
>NC_139628.1:50689130-50694130 GCF_964638095.1 Poromitra crassiceps | reverse complement strand
ATGAGAGAGAGAGAGATAGAGAAACAAGGAGAGTAGAGGCCACTCAAAGAGCCTAGAAAAGAGGGTGCTTGACTGTTCTCTCGACTACTTTGACATTCGTCCCGTCCCAGTTGACTTTGTCTGTGTCTCTGTCGCTGTATTTTCAATGACAAACACCCACCTCCCTCCGGCTCAGCTGCTTTTGATGCCGTGGCAGAGCAACAGACCTGTAGGGGGGGGTAGTTAAATCATGACGGCATCGCAAGAATCACAATCTATGTTGCTTTTGTACAAATAAGGGCTGCCTTTCATGCTAAAAATAAATGGATACATAAATACACAAATATATATGAAAAAGTAACCCGTGATGGTTTGCTTCACAGGGTTTGATTGATAGTGTTGCCTTGCAGCGGGTACAAGCGTTCAAAAACGTTATTATATAATAACTCAGCAGGTCCTTTTTCCATTGTGTTTGCCTTTGAATTTTTCTGCAACACAAACAGAACTATGTTTAGAGCGCCGTTCTTAAACGATTCCCCCGATCAAAACCCACCTGGACCAGTTCACCTGTCCCGGGAGGGGGGGGAGGGACAGAGGGACAGGCTAAGTCGGCCCATCTAGCTATAGCCCCTTACATCATAGTTGCCTGCTTAACTGTGTCGTGGATATTTACAGGGGATTTTACCCGGGGAACAATGATTGCAAATGAGAGAGAGAAATTAACGGGGGTGATCGGCATAATCCTTTTTGTTGAATCTTCTTCACTGATCTTAACGGAATCCAGCGTTTTTTTTTTTGTACTCTTGTTTTTATTTCCTCTCAAAACGGATTATCCGCACTGGATTAGAGAGCTCATTTCTGAATACTTATTCATATTCAATGCAACCTTTTTAACCGTAACGTCTTTATGAGGCACAAAAGTGGTCCCCAGCAGAAAGAGTCATTTATTTGCACTAGAAATCCAACCATAAGTAACACAATGACAGACTGTATGACTATCTTGGGCATAGTTTTCACACACTTTCTGTAATAAAACAGCTAAAAGTGGGAAGGCCCTCCCGCTCTCTTGTTTAGGTCGTTGAAATTGAAATTGAATGAAATTTAAGGACGTTTAGAAAAAGATGGACATTTTCAACATTTTGTCTCCTGTGTTTTTCTACTTGTTTTCTACTTGCATGTCGGTATTGAACATAACTCATTCAGCATGTACCGTGCTACTCTATAATCAATCAGTCAATAATACAGAATGTCTTTCTTCAAAAAAAATCCCTGTACATTTATTGTCCTTGAGGAAGCAGTTCTCACTCTCCAGGCATTTTATTAACGGGCACACGTAACTGCTGCTACCTGCAGGGGTGAGAGAGTTAAGGTTAAGGATGGAAACGCTTTTGTCTGGTGGAAGAGATACTGTGTCCTCTAGCTCTCCCTCTCTCTCTCTCTCTTTCCCTCTGTCTCTCCCTCTCTCTCTCTCTCTTTCCCTCTGTCTCTCCCTCTCTCTCTCTTTCCCTCTGTCTCTCCCTCCCTCGCTCTCCCTCTCTCTCTCTTTCCCTCTGTCTCTCCCTCCCTCGCTCTCCCTCTCTCTCTCTCTCTCTTTCCCTCTGTCTCTCCCTCCCTCGCTCTCCCTCTCTCTCTTTCCCTCTCTCTCTCCCTCCCTCGCTCTCCCTCTCTCTCTCTCTTTCCCTCTGTCTCTCCCTCCCTCGCTCTCCCTCTCTCTCTCTCTTTCCCTCTGTCTCTCCCTCCCTCGCTCTCTCTCTCTCTCTCTCTTTCCCTCTGTCTCTCCCTCCCTCGCTCTCCCTCTCTCTCTCTCTCTTTCCCTCTGTCTCTCCCTCCCTCGCTCTCCCTCTCTCTCTCTCTTTCCCTCTGTCTCTCCCTCCCTCGCTCTCCCTCTCTCTCTCTCTCTTTCCCTCTGTCTCTCCCTCCCTCGCTCTCTCTCTCTCTCTCTCTTTCCCTCTGTCTCTCCCTCCATCGCTCTCCCTCTCTCTCTCTCTCTCTTTCCCTCTGTCTCTCCCTCCCTCGCTCTCCCTCTCTCTCTCTCTCTCTTTCCCTCTGTCTCTCCCTCCCTCGCTCTCCCTCTCTCTCTCTCTCTCTTTCCCTCTGTCTCTCCCTCCCTCGCTCTCCCTCTCTCTCTCTCTTTCCCTCTGTCTCTCCCTCCCTCGCTCTCCCTCTCTCTCTCTCTTTCCCTCTGTCTCTCCCTCCCTCGCTCTCCTCTCTCTCTCTCTTTCCCTCTGTCTCTCCCTCCCTCGCTCTCCCTCTCTCTCTCTCTTTCCCTCTGTCTCTCCCTCCCTCGCTCTCCCTCTCTCTCTCTCTTTCCCTCTGTCTCTCCCTCCCTCGCTCTCCCTCTCTCTCTCTCTCTCTTTCCCTCTGTCTCTCCCTCCCTCGCTCTCCCTCTCTCTCTCTCTCTTTCCCTCTGTCTCTCCCTCCCTCGCTCTCCCTCTCTCTCTCTCTTTCCCTCTGTCTCTCCCTCCCTCGCTCTCCCTCTCTCTCTCTCTCTCTTTCCCTCTGTCTCTCCCTCCCTCGCTCTCCCTCTCTCTCTCTCTTTCCCTCTGTCTCTCCCTCCCTCGCTCTCCCTCTCTCTCTCTCTTTCCCTCTGTCTCTCCCTCCCTCGCTCTCCCTCTCTCTCTCTCTTTCCCTCTGTCTCTCCCTCCCTCGCTCTCCCTCTCTCTCTCTCTTTCCCTCTCTCTCTCCCTCCCTCGCTCTCCCTCGCTGGCGGACAAACCCATTCAACACTCGCTCATTCATTATTTACCGGGGCAATGAAATGGCAAAGCCTGGAGAAGCACACCACCAGGAGAGAAAAGGTCACTCCCACCACCCTGCACACGCACATTCACACACACACACACACACACACACACACACACACACACACACACCAACACACGTACATACACACACCAAGACGGACGCACACGTACATACACACACCAACACATGTACATACACACACCAACACACGTACATACACACACCAACACACGTACATACACACACCAACACACGTACATACACACACCAACACACACACAATACACACACACACCAACACACGTGCATACACACTAGAGCCCGACCGATATATCGGTCCACCGATATTATCGGCCGATATTGGCCGATAACCGATATATCGGTATCGGCCGATATGTTGGCCGATATGCCGATATTTTTTTATTTTGTATTTTTTAAGTTATAGACAGCATGTCGTGTATATTTGATCTTTTTTCTTAGCTCGTTATATTTTATATTTGTTCTATTTGTGTTTTTGTATTTCTAGTTATTTATAATTATTAAATTCCCAGTTCAGTTTACTGTTTCATTGCATTGATGTCATTTTGGACAATAAAGTTTATTGATAAGCTGTAAAATATCCTCCCTACATTACATATGTCAAGTCATGTCAAGTCATATCTTTGTCACATGTTTGATATTTGAGGGATCATTGCAAAAGAATTGTGTAATATAATGGTGTATTACATAATATAAGAATATCGGCAGATATATCGATATCGGAATTTTTTCACTTCCTAATATCGGCATCGGCATCGGCCTCCAAAATCCAGTATCGGTCAGGCTCTAATACACACACCAAAACACACACAATACACACACACACACCAACACACGTACATACACACACCAACACACACAATACACACACACGCACACCAACACACGTACAGTACATACACACACCAACACACACAATACACACACACACACCAACACACGTGCATACACACACCAACACACACACACACACACACACGCACACCAACACACGTACAGTACATACACACACACCAACGCGGTCGCCCGCGCAACACAACCATGATGGATGGCAATAATAACATGTTTATGGTGCTTCAGGCGGACATAGTTTTGGCCCTCGTGTCCAAACAGCATGGAGACCAAACAGCATGGAGACCAAGGGCAAAGCAACCCCTGAGTGACGGGGCCAAGTCACCACGAGAGTGTCATTTAAAAACCACTCACATGTCAAGAGGTGCTGCACTATTCAATCGATATAGCAGCCTCAGACTCTGTCAAACGTGTGTGTGTGCGTGTGCGTGTGCGTGTGTGTGTGTGTGTGTGTGCATGTGTGTGTGTGTGTGTGTGTGTGTGTGTGTGTCTCGCTGGACGGTGTTTATTGGCTGCAACCTTTCCTTGATGAGTGAGAAGAACAGCCGTCAATGGATAAATGTCACCAGTAGGAAATGGCGTCTGGAATTTGATGGCATTTGGCACGTTTGAAGAAGTTTGCTCACTGAGGACCTGGGTGGGGTGGGGTGGGTGGTGCAGGGGTGGGGTGGGTGGTGTGGGGTGGGGTGGGTGGTGTCAGGGATGCGGTGGGTGGGGTGGGTGCTGGGTAGCGTTTGGGGTGCTGTGGGGGAGGGTGTTTATGTGATGAAAGTTGAATTGAATGCTTCATGTCCCTCCACAGCTCCACTACACAGCTGGCCAAATGGGGTGCCGATGCTGCAGGATGATCAAAAGGTGAGAAGTGTGTATCTGTCTGTGTGTATCTATCTGTGTGTATATGTCTGTGTGTGTGTCTGTCTGTGAGTATCTGTCTGTGTGTGTATCTGTCTGTGTGTATTTGTCTGTGTGTATATGTCTGTGTGTGTGTCTGTCTCTCTGTGTGTGTCTGTCTGTTTGTGTATCTGTCTGTGTGTGTGTGTGTGTGTGTGTGTGTGTGTGTGTGTGTGTGTGTGTGTGTGTGTGTGTGTGTGTCTCTCTGTGTGTGTGTCTGTGTGTCAGTGTGGGTTTATAGAGAAAAGATGACCTCACCCCCTTGGCTCTATTTGATCTATGTTATTTTGCTGGCTCTCCTCTCTCCTCCCTCTCGTGATCACACACACACACACACACACACACACACACACACACACACACACACACACACACACACACACACACACACACACACACACACACACACACACACACACAGGAAGTTGCCTCTGACCCACTGTTGCTCGCTTGTCATTTTGATGATTGAATCAATCATTTGAATGATAATGAAT
>NC_139628.1:50649130-50679130 GCF_964638095.1 Poromitra crassiceps | reverse complement strand
AATACACACAGAGACACCGGGGCCAGAGGTTGTGGGGTCAATTCCCGCTCCGCTGCCACCACCCGAGGCCAAGGGGGGGGCTGTTCTCCCCCCCTGACGTCTGCAGAGACATGAGACATAAAACCGCAGAGAGCTGAAATTTTGCTGACATTGGAAGTACGTTTTACATTTGTGGCCCGGCTTTTTTTATAATAACACTAAATAATAAATTAAGTTAAATTATATTTACAATAAAGTCAGGTGCTTTCATCACATTCTTTGTTATTTTCCTTTAACTTGTGCTTTTTTGTCTTCCATCCATAATTTATTTATATTTGAATAAAAGTGGAAATAGGCATAACAATCTTCTTTTAGTTTTTATTACAGTTCTAATTCATTTGAGCATATTAAAGTGGGCCGCTAAAGATAGGGGCGGTGCTGTAATATGTCTCCTCCATCGGGAATCGAACCAATAATGCACCTGACAGGTAGCGACACAGACACAGGGACTCAACCTGCTGAGCTAAGAGCTGTTTGCAGTCCATCTTCTGAATTCTACACACTGTGTTCATACTGACAACAACACAGAGCATAAAGAGTGAAGTCGGTTGGAATTGAACGAGTGAGAAGCTGTTTATCTGACTGAGCTAGAGTCAGAGACTGACTAGACTCCTACATCAGCTAGCAGGTGTTTGAGGATGTGTTTACTGATTGGCTGTTGAATGAAGTAATACATTTAAAATGACACCTAGCAGGTGTTCCTCGGTGGCTCAGTGAGTTGAGTGTGCACCATATAAGGCTCAGTCTTTTCTGCAGTGACCCCGGTTCAAATCCAGCTTGTGATCATTTGCTGCATGTTCTACTCTCTCTCTTTCTCTCCCACACCCTTCTGTGTCTCTCTCACACTTTACAGCTGTCAATAAAGCATAATATACCCAAAAAAGATCTTTAAGATTAAAATAGTGTAAATTAAAGGAAAATTGCATGCATGAAACCACCTGACCTTAGTATGATTTTAACTTAGTTTATCAATTGATGTTATTTATTATAAAAAAAAAGATTATCTGCATGTAAAAAAAAATCTACCATTACAAGTTTTTCAGGGACTTTCTGAGCTGGTTCTGAACTGTTAAACTGAGATTTAACTTTTTTACCCTGGGTTTCCTGTGGGCGAGAGACCTAGACAGAGTGATAGAGAGAGAGAGAAAAAACAGAATTTGGTTCAAAAAAGTTGAACACGAGATCCCGCTGTAAAAAGGATCACAGGTAGAGAGGGTGCCTCCAGCCTTCGCCATCATCCGAAGAAAAACATATCGCATACAGTATACATGATTGGGTTTCAGTTGTTCTGGTCTCATACTAGTCTCCTGACTAGTTTAGAGTTTATCCACCTTTTTTTTTATACCGGCATGAGAGAGCTGTCGCAGACATTTATAGTTTACCTACAGTTTTTTTTACCCACTACAGTCCTGTGTGTGTGTGTGTGTGTGTGTGTGTGTGTGTGTGTGTGTGTGTGTGTGTGTGTGTGTGTGTGATGTGTGTGTGTGTGTGTGTGATGTGTGTGTGTGTGTGTGTGTGTGTGTGTGTGTGATGTGTGTGTGTGTGTGTGTGTGTGTGTGTGATGTGTGTGTGTGTGTGTGTGTGTGTGTGTGTGTGTGATGTGTGTGTGTGTGTGTGTGGTGTGATGTGATGTGTGTGATGTGTGTGATGTGAGAATAAAGGGCCATACTTTACACTTTGTAGCAGAGAGAAGAAGAGTGCAGCAGTCATACAGACTCACAAACACCTCGTTCTGACGCGACCCCGGCAGAACACATCTTGACAGAGCAAACATCAGTGCAGCCGAGGCAAAGAGGCGACGCGTGTCAACAACAAAAGCGCGTGCATTCCTCAGAAGCGACAATGGCGTCGAGCGAGGCGCGCGTTGACAGCGCGGTGAAGGATCCTCGTCGTTGTCGGCGTGCCCCGGGCGGCGGTGTTTCATCGATTCCACACAGCAGTGTCACGGAACCTCTGAGTCCTCCTGGAGCCCCATTCAAGACAGACGCAAATAGAACCTCTCTGTCTGACGCCGGCCCGACCCAGGAAAGTCAAGTCGAGTGTAACCTGATTTGCCGGAACTTCCCTACGAGCTGTGCAACAATCTCTGACACGGGGGGACAACTGTCGCCCCCAAAAGACTCATTCTGAGGGAATGGAAGTCCTCCTCTTCCCCTTCTTTTCAGGCGTGGCTGATGGACGTGATCTCTGTTATACAGATGGAGAGACTCAGGTTCTCCTGAGAGACAACTCAGTTAGAAGATTCTCAGCCATCTGGGACCCGTTGTTGGCCTACTTTGACGAGGTTAAGAATGACAAGTGACTCTAGCCCCGGCCTCTCTAGGGCATTATGTTCTGGTCCTGCCAATTAAGCAATGGACTCAGGAAGTGATGTCAATATTGAAATTGGAGAAGGTCAGATATACTGTGCGTGTGTGTGTGTGTGTGTGTGTGTGTGTGTGTGTGTGTGTGTGTGTGTGTGTGTGTGTGTGTGTGTGTGTGTGTGTGCGTGGATCAAAATAATTTTTTTATGAAACCTGGTCTATTTTTATTAGTCACTTTGAAAGTATATCCTTTGACTGAATATTATCTAACTGTCATATATACAAACGTTAATGACAAAGCTAGCAACTATTTTCTTTCTTATTTTTTTCTTTCTTTCTTTGACTGTGTTTGTTTGTTTGTTTGTCTGTCATATGACCCTGGATGGGAAGATGTGGGTGGGGGAGGGTATTAAGGGTTTTAAGTATGTTGATTACATTTCAATATAATATGTCTTACATACTGTGAAAACTTAAATAAAGTTTGTAAAAATAAATAAAAATAATGACAAGTGACTGAGGTTAGGGTGTGTGTGTGTGTGTGTGTGTGTGTGTGTGTGTGTGTGTGTGTGTGGGGGTGTGTGTGTGTGTGTGTGTGACTGAGGTTAGGGGCGACGGATGACTCGCCCGGCTGGTTTCTTACGGAATCCTCCTCCACAATAACTCTTACAAGCACATATGTGGCTGGTAGCACTGTGCTGTCCATCATGTTGAATGTTGATGATGTATGTATGGTTCATACTGTCTTTTCTTTTCCTGTGTCTGAGCCTGTTCGTTTGTCTTGTTCATGCACTGTAAAAAAAAAAAAAAAAACTTAACTTAATTTTTTTTAACTTGATTGGAAATAAGAAATTCAGCTTGCTTCCTTTTGGACTTCACTGCCGAAAACGTGCACCTCATTTAGTCTCGTATTCAAACTTTATATCTTGGAAAAATTCTGCCAGTGAGGTAAAATCACTGAAGAATGACACTTGATTCTACAACATTCTTGAAAATCCGCATTGGAAACAAGTGAAATTATCACATTGTCAGATTTTTTCCCATTCGGATTTTAGGGTTATTATTACTCAATAATGGACTAAATTACTTATTAAGATTTTTTTGCAGTGTTGATCTGCTTTTGTGTTTTCTTAACATAACTTAACTTAACTTAACTTAACTTTAACTTACTACCTACTAGGAGGAGAAGCATATCTCTCCTAATCTGTAGAACTGTAAGTTTGATTCAAAGTAATATTCATGGTGAGTGTTTTGTTTTGTTAAGCCTTTCTATCTGTTCTCCTCGCCTTCTCTTCACAGCTACATCTATGACCCCACTGTCGCCGTGGACGGGAGGAAGAGCGACTCGGGGGGCAGCTCCCTGTACCACCCCCACCACCTGCCGGCCGACGGGCCCGGCGGCGCCGACCCGCTCGGCGGCCACAAGCAGAAGCAGGGCTTCCACAACCTGGGCTACAGCAAGTCCAACGACGGCACGCTCAAACTGGAGGCGGACAACAACCACTTCAACAGGCTGCACTCCGCCCACGCCGGCCCCCAGAGGGAGCTCCCGCGGCAGGCGGGCGCGCCGCACGCCGAGGGGAGCCTTTACATCATCCAGCCGGACGCCCCGGTGCCCAGATGGGTGATCCACGACAAACAGCCCAGCCAGGTGCCGGTTTACCCCAGCATACAGGTAGGGGGGGGCGGGATCTAGATTCAAGCGTCGTTACATCGATCGATATCGATATCGATCGATCGCAATGTGAAAACTTAGATACAGTATATATATATATCATTATTTTTAAGATACGCCTTGTAAATCCACGGTGATGAAGCAGAGATGTGCATGGCTTCATAACTGAAAAGTCATCGAGGGCTCTTTAAGTTAACTGGAGAAAGAACAAACATTTGAACTTAAACACGAGAAATGTGGAACAACAAGTCTATTTTTTTTTTCATTTTTATTCAAAAGAATAATTGTTTTTCCATTTAAATGTCGGGAAGGACATCAGAAATTGTCAACTCATATTTTAGTTGCTTGTTGTGAGTTTATAGCAATGTAACTGATTGTGTTAAATAGGCGCATGATATCGTCTCATACCGATCGCAGGCCCCCTGAATTGAATCAAATCGAAATCGTATTGAGGCAGACTTTGTGACATCAGCAAATATCGTATCGTTGTCCAAAGAATTGATATGGTATTGTATCGTGATGAAGATTGTGTGATTTCCACCCCTCCATACAGGCGTACGACAGCCCCTCCTCCTACGACCAGCCGGGCAGGAAGGGAAGCTACGGCGAGCGCGGTGGGCACGGGCTGACGACGAGGAGCGGCTGGGACGGCTGCGGGAGCGAGAGCCTGTCGGCGGACGAGACGGACGAGGGCGTGGGCGGGACGCCCGAGTACCCGTGCGACACGGGCGACGAGGGCAGCATCCTGTCGGGCGACATCCACACCAGCACCACCAGCGTGTCGTCGGGCGACACGACGCGCGACGAGCGCCGCCGCCGCGCGACAAAGACCCCGGACCTCTCCACGCTGGAGAGCGGCATCTCGGTGGCAAAGAGCGAGGACGAGGAGGAGGAGGACGATGGCGAGGACGAGGAGGCGCAAAGCAACGATGGCGAGGAGGAGGTGCAAAGCGTCACGGACTCCATGGTGGCGGAGGCTCTGGCCGCGCTGGAGGCAGCCACCGCCGGGGAGGACTGCGAGTGACTCCGCCTCCCTCTGTCTCCCCCGGCGCAAAGCAGCGCACGAGGCTCTCCAGAAACACACGGCGACTTGGACTCGAAGGCGGCATAGCGCGCTGCCACGATGCCGAATCAAAGATGGAAGCGTTTTCTTGTGTCTGAGAAGAGTGAATGCCGAGGAATGAAGGAAAACTGTTTACAATAAAGTACAGATTTATTTTGGCACTCAAGTCACGGATATTTTCATATTTTTGTGGGGAAATGAAAATGGCGGCCTTGCGATGGAGAGGACAACATTTCCCACGATGCACAACGCTTGCCTATAACGCCACACATGAAGAGACATCCGTTTGTAGACTGTGAATACTGCCTGCAGCCATATAAGCCTTTTTAGAAAGTCCATTTGAATCTAGCGTGTTTTAATGACACTCCTCGGTCCTAAAAACATGTAACTTACACACTGCTTTGCCATATCAGTACTGCCCCTGCATAGATACATAGAACATATTTTATTCTAAAACATTGTGTGTATCCATTACTTCAAGTTCATCAATTAATATCTATGCAACGCACAGGATTCGGTGTGTAAACATGTTATTGTTTTGTCCACCAAGGACCCTTAAAGGGATAGTTCAGATTTTTTTGATGTGCCGTTGGTACTTGCCGACAGTCAGTGTACTACACACAGCAGAATGCAGCTGGCCGACTGCATCAGGCAGGTTGTCTGCTGAGTGCGAACAGGGCTACACTGACTGGCTCAGTGCAGATTTCAGCTAAAAACAGGGTGTAAATGATGCATTTTCAAGTCAACTTGACATCTCGGGGCTTGTGGAGACTTGGATTACGCCGGGGGAGCAGTAGGGAAGCATTTTCTTTTATTATTATTATTATTTTCTTTTATTATTATTTTGACGTTTTTGCTCATGACCGCTCTACTGGCCGATCTCCATTTCTCCAAACTGGGACCGCGCCAGCTGCATTCTACTGCATGTAGTAGTACACTGTCTGTCGGCAAATACCTCATACAACCTCGCACCAAAAAAAATCCGAACTATCCCTTTAAAAACAAGTACCATACTTTGTTGAAATGCTGTATTTATCTATCTGTTGTGGGAGGAGTTTTTGACTAGGTCGCCACATGCTCGGTAAACAGCAGCTCGCCACAGCTTTTGGTTTCTTCAGGGAGCTCGTCCTTGTTTTCACTGAGTGAGCGGACACGGGAAACAGGTCATCGCAGGATTTTTCTTCTCTTTTCTTTTTTTTGTACGCTACCGACGTTGTTGTCTCTATTTTTGTGTTCTGTTGTTATTTATGATGCCTTCACTGGCATCGCTGTCCGTTCAGTAATGGCCGCGCGAAAAGAAACCGCGAACAAGAGCGTGAAGAGGCGGGCCTTATTTATACAATAGCCAACGTTGATTTCACCACCTTTGGCTTTCTCATCTCAAAGAAGACGAGGAAAAACGGAATAAAAATCCCAACGTCAATTTACTCGGAAGCTTTTAGACATTTTGTTTCCGTACTTTCATTGGATTCATATCAATTCATTTGGATGCGAAAATGATGCAATTTGTAACATGTACTTTGTGAGAGCCTCTTACGGATGATAAGGCCATTTTGTTTGTCGTACAGTAGCGCATCAGGAGCATTATCAGACGTGTGTAGCAAGGAGGAGGCCCGTCGATGCACGTTCCCCGACCAGATCCTGGGGACCAAAGACCCGAGGGATAACGTGGAGCCGTTACACTGCGTCGGTGCCGCTCGAGCGGGTCCGTTCGGCGACCTTTTCGATCGCAGCTGGTCTCAGAGCGTGACCGAGCCCGGGCTGAGGTTGAAACATCGGTGAATAAAAACCCACAGAGGGGCCAATCAATCCACGGTGCTGGATGAGGTTTTCTGTCTTATAGGTCAGGGTTTGTGTCTGTAGTCTGGCCTGTGACATTAGTTCGATTCGGAGCTTGTTTCTGTGATCGATAATGAACTAACTGAGGCTGGACGGCGCAGAAAGCGTTCAAACCAACACATACGGTACAGTACGACGGCCTTTTAAAGAGCCTCAAACGCTCGTTACGTTTTTTTTTTTTTTTTTTTTACTGTGACTCCCATTACAGTCATTGTTTGCCTGCCAAATCATTTCTACTCATCCTATTTGTATGTATAGTCAAATAAAGAAATGTACTTAAAAGAATGTAAGCAGTCACGGTAGCAAAATGGTTTGGTGTATTCCTTATGGTAAATTACGGTAATTGATTATTATATTAACCCGACAGCGAGGAGATTTTAGAGGCAAAAATAGTTCTCGGTTTTATTCTCGGGTTCTCTATATTCACCTTATGTAGCCCCGCCAACTTGACCCCGTTTGCGTTACGACTTTCCTGTTCAAAACGTTGAACTGTTTCACCTGCTCAAACCAGAGATCGTCTATGGTCAAAGCTACTGCACTCCTCACTGGGAGCGGGCCGCGGGGATCAGCTCTGCCACACAGGAAGTGTGAACACAATTGGTTTCCGATGGTGTCGACACTTCCTGTTAGGCTCTCAAGCCAGACTCTCTGCTACATACGGTGAATAGGGATACGCATTAAGACACACCCGAACGTCTCCATTATTTGAGAATGAAAGATGCACGCAACAAGTTGAGCAGAGTATAATGGCTCTATCTATTTACCCTATCCATGCTCTCTCATCTCATCTCGATCTCTCATCCATCTACCTACCTACTAGTGCAAATGGGTCTCAATGTGGAAAGGTCTACAGTACGTCTCCCGCTCCCCGAAAAGGAGACTTTCTACAGACACGCGGGCGCTTCTGCTCTGTGCTCCCTCCTCTCCCTCCCTCTTTGGGACCGGGTGTTTAAACCTGGCTGTGACAGCAGTTAGAGAGAGCCAGGGGGCCACCAGGTACCGCGGCTAATGAACACCTCGGGGTGTTGCAGGGGCCCCCGGGAGGAGGAGGAGGAGGAGGACCCCGGCAGAGCCCTTGGTAACGGCCGTGACTCAAAGCTCTTTACCAGGCTGACTTTAGGCCCCTCACCACCACCACATGATATGAGAGGCTATTAGTGCCTCTGTCCCGTGCAGTGTCTCGGGCGCAGGAGGGGGGGAACGGAGCCTGACCAGAATAGCCCGTGTGTTTGGACACACGTCTATTCATCCACCCTCCCTCTCCTATCTCCGTCCCGGCTCTCCACGCTCTACCATGTAATTGCTTCGCCATGACTCTGTCTCAATTACAGTGTGTGCTCCTTTTGAAGCCTCAAACGTCTCAAGCTCTCTGTTTAGTTTCACTGGCCAGGGTGTCAGATGTTACTCACAAGATTCCTCTAAATCAGATGTATGGTCTCTCTCTTGAAGGGTGGGCGATTATTTTCTCTTCATTTATTACTTACGGAGATTTCTGTTTATTCCACATCTGGGGGCAAATGGCGTTTTTCTAAAATAGCCTGTTTTTAACCCTCTGTTTGTGCAAAATGGGTGGAGTTTGCTGCGTCGGGGCCGTTCAGCTAAGTGTCGGGTAGCTTTTCGGCCATAGTTGTTCTAAACGTATAGAAACGTGACTTTCATACACGTCTCTGACTTTCTGATTCTCATTTTATTGTGCTGCACGCTCACTCGTCCAAAGTAGATCAAAACAAACTATACAACGGTGTTCGGGACACCACCACCAGTCAAAAGTTTGGACACATTTTAAAATGACAGTATAGACATCAAACTATGAAACAGCACAGATTGAATTATGCAGAGACAAAAAAAAGTGTTCAACAAATCAGATCTATATTTTATATTATTCACCCTTTGCCTTGATGGAAAGGCAAAGACATTTGGGAAGAAATTCATACATACATCAACTTACCTATTTTGTCTACGAAACATATTTTAAGCATTTAAGCTTAAACCTTTAGATCCAAATGGCTTTTAAGATGATGAAAACCAGAGTCCATTCACACGTGGGACTGGTAGTAGTAGATTTGGCTCATGTGTGGCCATTATACTCGAAAGTGAAGTGGAAAAGCTGTTATAAGATCTGCTTACAACTTCCCAGGCCCCTCTCTGTTTCACACTTTCATTTCAAGCTTATTGAAATGACATTATTTTCACTAAACCTCCTAACATGCAGCGCACAGAGCTGTGTCACATGACACGCGTCACATGACCTGATACCGGAGACCGCGTCATGCCACATGTGATGACATCATGTCACACTGTGAGATAAGCAGCCGGCCTCAAGGTGTCATAGAACCGAATTCCAATTCAGATATCTTGAGGTGAAAGGTCAAGGGACGCCGTCGAAAATGACCATAGAGACAGTCGGCATGTGTGGGAACGCCCACAAAATGTTATACGGCTGGCGCGCGAGTGGGGTAAAACCGCCGATATATATCTCAATGGGCTGACTCACCAAAGGAAGGTGCTGCGGCTCTAAACTACAGGTTTGGGGGTTCTAGAGCAGAACACAAGACGTCTGCTCAGATGTGCGTCTACTGCGGTGGTTAAATCCCTGATCGTGTCTGCCTGGGCTGGGCTAGCAGCTAAATTCTAACTTTGCCTCAACCTATGTCTTTGCCTTACCAAAATGTTGCCTAACTTTGGAGTGTTATATAATTTAGCCTTTCTGACATGTTTAGTACCAATGGTACCTTAAGTCTTCTAGTTTCAGGGGATACCAGTATATTCACTCTGCCTTTTAAAAGAAATGGGCCTGCTACAGCCTCTGAAAGACAGTAATGTTGGCCACGGACGCCGGCATCCTCAAGGAGTAGCAGAACCTCCCCCCCCCCCCCCCTGCACACAGCCGCGACCCATTCAAAACGACCCACTTTTTGGGTTGAGAACGTGCTGCTGCTGCTCAGTTTCACTCAGAGCTGCACTTTAAACTCCAGCTGCCATTCCAGTGACTCAGGGTAAATCCATTTCTGAATCACGTCTCAACCCGCCTCCAGATAACCGTAAAACAAAAGTCGCTTTTGCAACAAGCCATTTTGTGCCACAGTAAATCTCCTCCGCCGACTCCAATGAAAGGGTTCTTGTGTGTCAGATTCTTCCATGTTGTTTTTATTGGGTCCATTATGCCAGAGACTGTAGATAGTCCCCGAGGTGTGCGTTAACGTGTTTGTTTTTCTCAAGGCTCCGTTAATGATTGGTTAATGATGTCACCCCCTTAATTGTGGTGCGGCTCACTTCCTTGTCTCAAAGGAACAACACAGCAAGTGAAGAAAGAGAGAAATCGCCTCCCTCCTCCTCTAAACAGGATTCTCATTGTTCTTCCAGAGACCTTGTGCTGTTGACTTTACAGCTGCTGTGTACACGACCGAATCCCTCCGAAGCCGCAAGCATGAGCGCACGACGACAACACGCGACTCTCTGGAGCTGTAGGAAAAGTACAAACGGGGGATTTTCTCCTTGCTTGGTTTATTTCCTGGTTCCAATGTCGTTGTTGACACTACGAGGACCAGAGGTCACGGTCACAGCCTGATGCCTCCGAGGCGGATACAAGAACATTTCATCTCGACTGTGTGGCCTCCCGTGTGGTTTTCACTATTTGTTAAGGCCACACCTTAGTTAGATAGCCCGGTGCTCTTCACAGTGACTATAATGTGTCACTGATACAAATGTGAGGAGAATAGTCTGTCGATTTTTCAGTGTGGGTTAGATCCAGTGTTGGGGGTAACTCATTACAAAAGTAACATATTACATGTAATATATTACTTTTAGCAGTAACTCAGTAATATACCTTATTACTTATAGGATTTCAGTAATATTATACCAGTTACTTTGTCAAGTAACTCAAGTTACAACTTGAGTTACATTTTTAAAAATCAAAGCACATGTTTAAAAAAGATACAATAATTTCCTTATCAAACTGTGTGTTTTTATGCAAATAACCACTATAGATGACAATAACAAAGGAAAAGAATAACATTTAGAATCTTGGATTGTTTACACTGACTTCAAGGCGGTTGAAATTATTTTTCGGGATGGTTCCGGGGCGGCGACGTCATTCTGCTCCTGCTGTTGTTTTGGTGAAAGTAATGCAAAAGTAGTGTAATAAGTAACGAGTTACTCTACACAGACAGTAATATTGTAAAGTAACTTATTTCTTTCAAATAAAAGTAACTAGTAATATGTAGTATATTACATTTTGAAAGTAACTTGCCCAACACTGGTTAGATCTAGGCTCAGGGTTACATAGTCTAGAGCTAGTGGTTCTCAATGTGGCGTCCGGGGACCACTAGGGGTCCCCAGCAAACGGGGAAATTGTTAAACATTGCCATCATTTAATTTTCAAGAAGTTAACACAATTAGACAATGTAGAAGAATGAATGTTTTTGATCATAGTTTCACTGTTCACATCTCTCTAAAATACAGTCATGGAATTCTGGACCAAATCATTTCTAAAAAAAAATATATATTCTCAAATTTGGGTCAAGAGGGCCGTTATTAGAGGTTTATTATGGAGTTAGGGTTTATAAATAGATAGAGCTAGACACGGTAAATAATAACCCTTTATTCATGTTTATTGTTATGGTTTACAAATAGTCAACAACACTTTGTTAAACATCTACTTTTTGTCATCTGTTGAAATCAACAACACAGTGTTGTACTATCCCGAAAAAGTGCTATCTTTGTTCATTGAACCAACACATCCTGCTTAATTTTGACCTGAAAAGCCATGACACTGCATGGCATTTTCTCCTTTGAGTGGCTGACAAACAGTCCAAAGTAGTTTCCGTTCTCGGTGTTCAGCCAGTTTCCCAGGATACTTGCTAATGTTTGACTAGTACTACAGTTAAGTATTAGTTTTAACATGGGGCAGTTGCATCTGGAGTCAGACTGGACTCAAAGCAGTCATGAAGTCATCAGAATCCAATTTTCTTTTCAAGGTGTTAGGGTGTTTTCTTTGCCATTTTAATGTTTTATTTGACAGATACATAGTCCGAGAGAGACAGAGGGGGGCGTGGGAGAGAGAGAGAGGGGAGGACATGCAGCAATTATAACCCGCCGGGCGGATTCGAACCTGTGTCGCTGTGATAAGGACTGAGTTTTTATGGTACATGCTCTACTCGGTGAGCTACTGGGGCACAGAACATGGAAAGAGAAATGCAACCAGGCGGGCAGGGAGCCACCGCAGAAGGTCACTGCGTTTACGGCCCTGATGCAGTTCAAAGGTGTTAAACATTTACTGGACTTCCTCCACGCGCTTCCAAAATGTTTCCCCTAAAAAATAAAAATAAATCCATCCTCTTTGGCTGATAGCCAGGCACAAAGATAAGATGTAGGCCACTTAGCCTGGCATCGGCATGGGGACCCTGTCGCCGCCCTGGGGGCCTGAAGAATTCAATGCCCGAGATAAATGTACTGCTGCATGCGAAAGAGGCAGAACAGAGAGGTATTCTTATCTATACCATTTTCTATCTGCATGCCTAATTACATATAAACTAATCTCATCTAATATAATATTGTGTAATATTATAGGCCTATTATAATAATATAATAATATCACCTCTGCATTGATTTATTAAGACCTTTCTCAACACATATCAATCATAAAGTGACAGTGCCAGTGACACATAGATACAGCCCATAATGTCATAATAGTCCACAGCTGTTTTGGAGGTGTGTCCATGATCCCACACAATTCAATATTCCCTCAACTGTCAAAACATAATCATATCATACACATTCAAAACCTTTTGATATTACTAACAAGCAAAATCATTTTTTTTTCCATGTTAGCGGTATAAAAGACATAGTCCAAGTCTACAGTATACAAATACAAAATAATACAAATAACCAAAGGGGTTCATTACAAATTAATCCATGATTCCCAGCACCACAAATGAGACAAAGCCTAGTTTCCAGGCACAATTTGTGACAGAGGGACAGAACAAGATGGGTGTCACCAGTTTGTCCAAGAGCCAGGGTAAACACACACACACACACACACACAGAAAATTTGTCAATATTTGCACCAGGTCCGTCTGTTGGTTAATCATGTCCTGCACATTTACTTTCCAACAGGTTTGACACCCTGAAGGCATCTTGTGTGCTTGTTTGTATATATATATATATATATATATATATATACACACACACACACACACACACACACACACACACACACACACACTCACTCACTCACTCACTCACTCACTCACTCACTCACTCACTCACTGACTGAGCACTTTATTAGGAACACCTGTACACCTTCATATCAATTATCCAATCAGCCAATCATGTGGCAGCATCAATGCAGATCCAGGTCAGCAGCTTCCGTTCAGAATGGGGCAAAACTGTGATCTGATTGACTTTTGGCTGTTGTTTGAGTATTTCTGAAACTGCTGATCTGCTGGGATGTTGACCAGTGTTGTGGATGACCAAATGTCCCACTGTGTGATGAGGGACTGCACAGCATTTTCATGCCTTTTCCCATGTCCCACATATTGAGACAGTGTCCCACATTTTGACTGACTCTAGTTTTCAAAAGTAAAACCACAGAGAGAGAGAGAGAGAGAGAGCGAGAGAGAGAGAGAGAGAGAGAGAGAGAGAGAGACAGAGATAATACAAAAGGCAGAATAACTTTAATATTATGGTGTTTTGAAGGCACAATCATACATGTGTTCATATCTGTTGGGAATGGATATCGCCGAGAAGAGCCTGGTGACGCGAGGTTACCTTTACCTAGTATCCTCTAGTCTAGAGAGAGAGTGGCGTCAGCGGAGGACCAAAATGCGAGAGCCAATGAACAGCCAGGAATGGGTCTCGCGCTACGTTTGCATGCTAAAATAAAGCTGATAATGTACAATTTGATTCAAGGGATGAAAAACCCTTTCAGAGTACAACACAAACTGTCTATTTTGCTGCAACTCACTAGACAGTGCTGCTTTGTTTTACTCAAGAGTTCCAGGATCTTACTTCCTGGGGGGGGGAAAATGGTCCGCCCGGATGTAGTTTGGCCGCAGAAAGACTGGACTCAGGAAATCGTCACGTTGCGCAAGATGGCCGCCGGTGTAAACATGCCTGCAATTTCTTTCCTTTCAAAAGTCCAGTCTACAACTTTAATTGACTAACTGAAGACTCTGTACGCTATGTATTGGTGATACTGTCATAAATATAGAAACTGGAGCTGGTTTACTTACCAAGAAGAAGAAGCTCCTCTCTCATGGACTCAGATGAAATGGTTTATTTTGCTGAAGCTAACGCTAGCTCGCCTGGCGCTAACGTTAGCTCGAGCTAGCAACAACGTTTGTCAGTAAATAGTTGAGGAGGAAAAGTTGCTGTCTGTCACTGTGTGAGAAGGTCTAACTACTTAACTCAAGTCCAGAAGCTGAGAGCTAGTGGTGAAGCAGCGACTGACTGTCTACTGCGGCTGTCGAAGAGATATTTGTGCTGTTTTAAATGGATGATGGCAGAGTGCAAGGAGGAAGCCTCTCGTCCAGGTTTGTGACATTTAAATGTTGTTTCACATTTCTCACACACAGTTTATGATATTGCTGTTGTTGTGAGCCAATGCAAAACAGGACAGACCGTGTGCATTCTTTAAATATTGCGAGTGGACAAGTTGTCTGTAGTTGTGATTTCAGGTTAGGTCTATTTGCTATGGCCCTGCCGCTTGATCATTGTCATATGAGACTAGATATATTACATTTTGGATGTGATGATATGGCATCTAAGTGTTGTCTTTTCCTGGTTTTAAGGGCTGCATTACATTAAAAGTGATGCATTTTTCTTAGACTACCAGACTGTTCTAGCTGTAATCATTTACCTTTACACATTAACCTATCCACATTGTTGGTGATTATTTGTCCAAAAAGATTTTAATTTTTGGCTCTTCTTGAAGAGGAAATGAGCTTATGAATTGACAATGCAGTCTGAATATCAGGGTCCAGCCCAACATGTGGCTTTGACTTACAAATGAATATTTTTCTATATATTGTGAATTGCCATTCAGTCTAAAGTCACAGCGATATGATTTTTCCACATCACCCAGCCTTATGGTCTCAACATTGGGACACTTTGGCATCACATACAATGAAATGATCAAAATCTCTTTATACATTTACTGTAGTATTTTTGTATTATGACCCCATGAACAAGACCAATATTAAGATTGCACGTTCTGCCTATTTGTTGTTGATTATCAAAATATCTCAAGATGCTACAGTAAAATTTCTCAAACTTTGCGATGTTGATACATTGATTGATTGATTGATTGATTGATTGAAACGATTTATTTCAAACAGTTAAAACAATACATAAAGTGAAAAAAACAGTAAACATAACAGTCTAATAGAATTCATCAAAAGGAAAATACGTAAACTCAAACATAAAAAAGGCGACCTGTTTGAAAAGGGGCAGGAAGAAGCCTAGGCTTATCGAGTCCTGCCCCCACATCATTCATAAACAAATTCATACATCCCTATATTATATGCATATCCCAACTCTCACGCTCCTCCCCACATGCTCATGCATACACATACATACATATATATGCACGTATATACACAAACGTGCACAAACTTACCCATACACATACATCATAAATCCACCTACAATCCCTATCAATACCCATTCCCAATACTACAATCCAACATTACCCCAAAAACCCAATGCCGATATCAACCTGTGTTGAACCAATGCATCCGAGAATCCATCCAATGTTCACAACAATTCTTTACATAGTGTATATTACAATATAATATACATCATGTACACCATATACATTATATGCATAATAACCTCATTACACATACAATAATTTTTATACATATATGTATAGCAATGTACAGAATACACATCAGACCTGGTACATACACCCACCAATAATACAGTAATTCTCTACCAGGAAGAAAAAAGGACATTGCCAAAAAACAGCAAGAATCCGAGTAACTCAGGATTCAATGTATTTCTTGATTAAATATTTTTTTAAATTAGATTTGAAAATAGAGATACTAGAACTTTCTTTGATCCTGTCATCCAGTCTGTTCCAAAGAGTCACCCCATAGACTGTAATACACATGCTCTTAAGAGTAGTGCGAGCACACGGCTGTTTCAAATTATATTTACCTCTTAAATCATAGCATCCTTCTCTGTCTGCAAACATTTTTTGAATATTACCAGGAAGTAGATTGTTCCTCGCTTTGAACATAATTAGTGCAGTTTGACCTGCGATGAGGGTTTCTCTGGACTTCTGCACTCAGTTCCTTTCCTTAGTTATCATTGTAGATGAGAATGCATCAGTTATCTTTTATAGTAATAAGAACTCAACCACTGATTCAGTCATTCACATTCAGGGACAGGAGTTCTCATTCAGTTGTAGGGTCAGCAATCAGCAGAAAGCTACAGCCAACCTTTGGTATCCCTCGATTTCTTCCCACCCAAAGACTGCATCAATAAATGGACGTCGTCACCCATTGGCTTGTGGACTCCCGTTTTGAAGCCAGAGTTTGGCATTTTGACTGTCGCCATGTTGTTTTTTCTTGTTTGTTTTTTTAAGCCAGAAGCAGCTTGCATGGGACCAGGGGTTTCCCGGGATGCAGCGCTGGCTGCTTTTGGTCTGCGTCGATCAGCAAGCTGCATGAAGGATCACTGGACAGAGTCTGTCAAAGCATAGCCTGCTTGATTTATATTTTAAATTGGAACATCATTTACAAAATGAACATCAGGCAGGATTGAAGAAGACTTGGGACCATAAACTAAAGTCATTAGGAAAGTGTTTACTGAGGTCATAAGTCAAGTGAGAAGTAGGACCATTTCCCCATTGACTTCCATACAATTTGACTTTTTGCAGCCAGTGGAGGCACCTCCTGCTGGCCATTAGAAAGAATGCAGGTTTAAGGTACTTCCGCATTGGCTTAATTTTTCAGCCATGGAGGGTGCCCCTTGGGTCTACCCCAAACCCCATTGGCCATACCAAATTATGAAGTAACGGTAACAGGTTTAGGTAGACTTCCATTAACAGTTTTCCTTAATGTGTGTGTATGTCTGTATTTCAGCCGTACTATCAGACCTGTTAGTCTGTAAAGAAGAGCTTCCGCCTGAGCAGCAGGATTGGAGCTCCGGTCTGGACCAGGAGGACCCAGAGCCTCCACACATTAAAGAGGAACAGGAGGAACTCTGGACCAATCAGGGGGAAGAGCAGCTTCAGGAGGACCCAGAGCCTCCACACATTAAAGAGGAACAGGAGGACCCAGAGTCCCCACACATTAAAGAGGAACAGGAGGACCCAGAGTCCCCACACATTAAAGAGGAACAGGAGGACCCAGAGCTCCCACACATTAAAGAGGAACAGGAGGACCCAGAGCTCCCACACATTAAAGAGGAACAGGAGGACCCAGAGCTCCCACACATTAAAGAGGAACAGGAGGACCCAGAGCTCCCACACATTAAAGAGGAACAGGAGGACCCAGAGCCTCCACACATTAAAGAGGAACAGGAGGACCCAGAGTCCCCACACATTAAAGAGGAACAGGAGGACCCAGAGCCTCCACACATTAAAGAGGAACAGGAGGACCCAGAGCCTCCACACATTAAAGAGGAACAGGAGGACCCAGAGCCTCCACACATTAAAGAGGAACAGGAGGACCCAGAGTCCCCACACATTAAAGAGGAACAGGAGAACCCAGAGCTCCCACACATTAAAGAGGAACAGGAGGACCCAGAGCTCCCACACATTAAAGAGGAACAGGAGGACCCAGAGTCCCCACACATTAAAGAGGAACAGGAGGACCCAGAGCTCCCACACATTAAAGAGGAACAGGAGTTCAGTCAGGAGGGAGAGCAGCATCTGCACTGTACCCTCCTCCTCCTCCTCCTCCCTTCTGTCCCTCCTGACCGTACAAGTCAGGATGGAGAGCAGCTTCAGGAGGACCCAAAGCCCCCAGACATTAAAGAGGAACAGGAGGACCCAAAGCCCCCACACATTAAATATGAACTCTGGAACACTCAAAATGCAGAGCAGCTTCAGGAGGACCCAGAGCTCCCACACATTAAAGAGGAACAGGAGGAACTCTGGACCAATCAGGAGGGAGAACATCTTCAAGGGCTGGAGGAGGCCCATATGGCAGAGTTCCCATCCACTGCTGTGAAGAGTGAAGATGATGAGGAGAAACCTCAGTCCTCACCGCTTCATCAAAGCCAAACTGAGGAGAACAGAGAGGCAGAGCCTCTAGCCAGCAGCTCAACTGAACAGATGGAAACAGGAGTTGATGGAGAGGACTGTGGAGAACCAGCCAGTGACTTAGATCCAGCTAGTAATTTACAACCAACTAGTGCTGGCAAGACTTCAGACTCTTCTGAACCTGTGACTGAAGACAGTGATGATAATGATAGGATGGAAATTGGTGAACCTCAGTCAGGTTTAGACTCACTGAAAAACAGTGAAGTTCTTGGTAAGAAACACTCCATTTGCTCAATTTGTGGTCAAAGATTTGACCAGAGGGGAGATCTACTGAAACACATGAGAGTCCACACAGGCGATAAGCAATTTAAATGTGCAGTCTGTGGTGACAGTTTTGGTGATAAACATGTCTTGAAGGGACACATGGTAGTCCACACACGAGAGAAGGCATTTAAATGCTCAGTCTGTGGTAAATGTTTCAGTCAAAAAGCAAATGTGAAGAAACACATGGTAGTGCACACAGGAGAGAAGGCATTTAAATGCTCAGTCTGTGGTAAATGTTTCAGTCGAAAAGCAAATGTGAAGAAACACATGGTAGTGCACACAGGAGAGAAGGCATTTAAATGCTCAGTCTGTGGTAAATGTTTCAGTCGAAAAACAGATGTGAAGAAACACATGGTAGTGCACACAGGAGAGAAGGCATTTAAATGCTCAGTCTGTGGTCACAGTTTTGGTCATAATCACACCTTGAAGGAACACATGAGAGTCCACACAGGAGAGGAGGCATTTAAATGCTCAGTCTGTGGTAAAAGTTGCAGCCAATCTGGACACCTGAAAGAACACATGAGAGTCCACACAGGAGAGAAGGCATTTAAATGCTCAGTCTGTGGTAAAAGTTGCAGCCGATCTGGACACCTGAAAACACACATGAAAGTACACCTGAAAGAACACATGAGAGTCCACACAGGAGAGAAGGCATTTAAATGCTCAGTCTGTGGTAAAAGTTGCAGCCGATCTGGACACCTGAAAGAACACATGAAAGTCCACACACGAGAGAAGGCATTTAAATGCTCAGTCTGTGGTAAATGTTTCAGTCAAAAAGCAAATGTGAAGAAACACATGGTAGTGCACACAGGAGAGAAGGCATTTAAATGCTCAGTCTGTGGTAAATGTTTCAGTCAAAAAGGAGATGTGAAGAAACACATGGTAGTGCACACAGGAGAGATGCCATTTAAATGCTCAGTCTGTGGTAAATGTTTCAGTCAAAAAGCAGATGTGAAGAAACACATGGTAGTGCACACAGGAGAGAAGGCATTTAAATGCTCAGTCTGTGGTAAAAGTTGCAGCCGATCTGGACACCTGAAAGAACACATGAAAGTCCACACACGAGAGAAGGCATTTAAATGCTCAGTCTGTGGTAAATGTTTCAGTCAAAAAGCAAATGTGAAGAAACACATGGTAGTGCACACAGGAGAGAAGGCATTTAAATGCTCAGTCTGTGGTAAATGTTTCAGTCAAAAAGGAGATGTGAAGAAACACATGGTAGTGCACACAGGAGAGAAGGCATTTAAATGCTCAGTCTGTGGTAAAAGTTGCAGCCAATCTGCAAACCTGAAACAACACATGAGAGTCCACACAGGAGAAAAGGCATTTAAATGCTCAGTCTGTGGTAAAAGTTGCAGCAAATCTGCAAACCTGAAACAACACATGAGAGTCCACACATGAGAAAAGGCATTTAAATGCTCAGTCTGTGGTAAAAGTTGCAGCCGATCTGGACACCTGAAACAACACATGAGAGTCCACACAGGAGAGAAGGCATTTAAATGCTCAGTCTGTGGTAAAAGTTGCAGCCAATCTGGACACCTGAAAGTACACATGAGAGTCCACACAGGAGAGAAGCCATTTAAATGCTCAGTCTGTGGTAAAAGTTTTGGTCATAATCACACCTTGAAGGCACACATGACAGTCCACACAGAAGAGAAGGCCATTTAAATGCTCAGTCTGTGGTAAGAGTTTTGGTGATGAATACAAATGTAAGAGACACATGAAGATCCACACAGGACACTGAGGAGAGTAAACGTTTAATTGCCGCCTGTATAGTCAAACTGGTCGCATGTTACCACACAGGAGAGACACAGTTAATTGCTCAGTTGGTGTGTTTATATAGAGTAAGATATGTGTATTATTTATATAATTCTGTTCTATGTTTTATTGTTGATTAGTTAGATCTTGGTAGGCCAATTCTCTTTAAGAGCGGTTTTGTCATTGTTTCTTATCAGCTTGTTAAATGTGAATATGTCCTGGTGCAACAGGTCAAGCCTTTGAGGCTATTTGATGGCCGGTTGTCACTGAGCTGAAAGATGATACCTACCCAGTATTAGTAAGGTGTTCCTAGTAAAGTTCTCAGTGAGTGTTTGAAAAGGCAGGTTTACTGTAGACCCATGTCAAAGCCATGGGGGGGCTGATGCTGTATTGTGTGCCATCCGGGTTGCTTTTCCACCGCATGCAAATGTTCCCATCCCCCGTCAACACTTTGACGACACCGGTGTGGTGAGTGAACGCTTCCTCCGGCGCGGTCACATGGCGACACCGGTGTGGTGAGTGAACGCTTCCTCCGGCGCGGTCACGTGACTCACACGGCGACACCGGTGTGGAGCGTCACACCGCGTCCTCGCCGTCATTCGTGTTAGAATAACACTGAAATAACACCCTGATTTGCTGACCCGTAATCCATCCCTCGGTGAACACATTCCAGTCCTAATGAAAATTCCAAAGTTCTGCCACTAGAGACATCGGTGTGTAATGTGTATAATTGCTTACCGTGTGCTCACACAATATAATTAAATAAAGGTTTATACATCACCTGAAAGAGGAGACTGTGTGCTTTCAGATAGTATGAATCATGGTATACTTACTTGTAGTCAATCTTTTAAATTAACAGGAAAAATACATCTTAAAATCAGTTCTCTCAGAAAGACTTGCCTTTTCCACCATTGTATGTTCAAATGAGAGAGAAACTTGGAGTGTATGGACTGTCCAGCATGTTGTGGGTAATACAGAACAGAAATCAGAATGTATTTATCATCTTCGGTTCAAAAGATATACATACTTTTGTCAAGGGTGGAATTGGTATGCTATGCTAAATACTGCTTGCTATGGGCAAATTAAGCTTGCATTCCCTTTTATAGTACAGGAAGTCAGTCCTGCCTCAAACACCATGCGCAAATCATATGCGTATATCTTATTTCTGTTAGCTTTGATTGGATCTTTTTAGCGAACAAAATGGTGGTTGTATGATGGAGATGACCTTAAACCATCGGAAACTAATTTCCGATTTGTGAAGGGGCAGACTCCCCCCCCCCCCCCCCCCCAATTCTTTTTTTATCTCCCTTAGTGTTAATTTAATTTATTTATCCTGGTTGCTGCTCCACCCTCTGCCGATCTGGGGAGAGCCGAAACTGGCTCCATGCTTCCTCCGAGACATGGGCAGTTAGCCAGCCGCTTCTTTTCACCTGACAGAGGAAGCTTCACCGGTAGGACATAGCACGTGGGAGGATCACGCTATTCCAACCAGTTCCCCTCCCTCCGAACAGGCGCCCCTAATGGGCAGACTCTTGAACTTGTGCTCTCCTATGGGTGGCTCCTAAGTGTTTGTGTGAGCACACACCTGATGACACCTGTAAGGTCGAGACTCAGGAACAGCAGCAAGTCAAGACCCGTCGTCCTCGATCCTGCAGGTCGGCACAAAACACCTCTCCATCTCATCTCCGTTATCTGGAATTAAGGGAGAGCCGGAGGTCGTCGCACCACCTACTCAAGATGAAGAAGACAAATGATCTTTTCATAGGAAGGGGAGAGGCAAGAACGGTAATGAGAAAGAATAGGATATGAAGATGGATGGATGGCTGAAATGAGGGCAGCGAGGCAGAGGTTGGCCCGCGGGTCGGCGGAGAACGGTGCTCCACTCAAACAGCCTACTTTAATCAAAGTCCTGTTCCTATATCTATATATCTATATCTCACACGAGGAGTTTGTCCAAATGCTCTCCCTATGCTAAACAGTGCATGACCAAAGTCTATTTATTTGTGTCATCTTCTTGGATTTCGAAAAAGCATTTACAGTGTCTCATTTGTTAGTCAGCTTTATTTCCTTAAATTAATTTCATTATAAAGTACAATACACGGTAAACGATTCTAAAAACACACGGCAAACACTCCCAAAATACGAACAATACCAAAGACACGTCATCATCTCGAATGACAGAGCGAGGTTTGATCATAGACATTCAGATGTTTGGCTGGATGTGTTTCATCTGACAGTCTGTGTGATGCTTCATTCCAATGTAAAGCTTAACCTGTGAGTTACCTGCATCGCCTCAACCTAGCATTGATGTTACGCCCTCAGTTTAGCTAAGAAGGAGAATGAAGATACTGTAGGTAAAGCACTTAAGACTCCAGAAGATACTTCTTTCCAATCTAAAGCTTAACCTGTGAGTTACCTGCATCGCCTCAACCTAGCTTAATGTTACACCCTCAGTTTAGCTAAGAAGGAGAATGAAGATATTTAAAGCGCTTAAGACTCCAGAAGATACTTCTTTCCAATGTAAAGCTTAACCTGTGTTACCTGCATCGCCTCAACCTAGCATTGATGTTACACCCCCAGTTTAGCTAAGGAGGAGAATGAAGATAGGTAAAGCACTTAAGACTCCAGAAGATACTTCTTTCCAATGTAAAGCTTAACCTGTGTTACCTGCATCGCCTCAACCTAGCATTGATGTTACACCCTCAGTTTAGCTAAGGAGAATGAAGCACTCCAGAAGTCAGGCTGAAGTCAGAAGACAGGCAGGCTTTAGTTTCATTACTTTGGCAAGATTGAAAACTTCGACATAATTACCAAGTGTGACGACAAAGAAAAAAAAGTACGGATGCAAAATGATCCGGCAATGATGGAACATTACATAGTAAAGTCAGAACTTTACAAACTAACATTACGTTGTCTTAACTTTACAATCAACTATACAATTATACTTTGAATAACAATTGGGAGAAGAATGGAATGGCATTGAAATGGGGATTCCCTCATTGGTTTAAGAAATACAAAATCCTGTTGCTTCAGTGTGTGGCACACACATCTTTCACTCACACACTCTCTCTCTCTCACACACATACGGACGCACACACAGAATCATATTAAAGCAAGACAATATTTTTGGAGGTAACATGAAACAAAGCATGACTAAACATCGTTTTCAATATGCAACGTTTGGTGAATTGCCTTTTGATACTGTAAACATGATGAAAGATAGCGTCCATAGTCTGCCCTTCACAATAACACCCATGCAAACACACCAGAGATGGGGACTTGGACTTGAGTCGCACTTAAGTCTTACACACAGTGGCTTGAGACTTGTCCTCAAAGACTTGAGACTTGACTTGGACTTGAGGTTTGGGACTTTTGTGAACAATCTTTATTTTTTATTTCAATTTTTTTTGGTGCATTAACATTAAGGAAATGTTTACTAATGTCATCTAATCAATGCTGATATTGTATGCTAATAGACCAAGGAGTGAGGATAATACAGTAAATGCTTTTAATTCCTTCGTTTTAGCTATGCAGTGTTTTAAGCAGACCAGATGGTATGCAGCAGATGATAGAACGCGCATTCATAAGAGACTTCAGACTTGACTTGGACTTGAGCTCAAAGACTTGAGACTTGACTTGGACTTGCAAAAAATGACTTGTGTGCATCTCTCACACACACACACACACACACACACACACACACACACACACACACACACACACACACACACACACACACACACACACACACACACACACACACACACACACACACAAATTGCTTAGAAATGAAAGGCATCTTTTGGTGGACCAACCAAAAGATAACCCATGAAGGACTAAGTCATGTGTACAGTATCTGTTCTTGACCCGTCTGCACAGTTATGATAAGTAACACAGGCAGCTCACAGTGAAACACAGTACGTTAAGATTGAACGAAAATCATTTAGCTCAATCACATGAATTTTCTGTATTCAGTCTTAGGCTAAACAGCAGGGTCATTTCCCCCTCGCCATCAAACGCTTTCTTCAGTCTTAGGCTAAACAGCAGGGTCATGACTTTTCTGTATTCAGTCTTAGGCTAAACAGCAGGGTCATGACTTTTCTGTATTCAGTCTTAGGCTAAACAGCAGGGTCATGACTTTTCTGTATTCAGTCTTAGGCTAAACAGCAGGGTCATGACTTTTCTGTATTCAGTCTTAGGCTAAACAGCAGGGTCATGACCTTTCTGTATTCAGTCTTAGGCTAAACAGCAGGGTCATGACCTTTCTGTATTCAGTCTTAGGCTAAACAGCAGGGTCATGACTTTTCTGTATTCAGTCTTAGGCTAAACAGCGGGGTCATTTCCCCCTCGCCATCAAACGCTTTCTTCAGTCTTAGGCTAAACAGCAGGGCCATTTCCCCCTCGCCATCAAACGGTTTCGGGTGGCAGAACAAGGCCAACAGCCAGGCAACACAAGCCAAGACAGAAATGGAAATTAATTGGCAGAAGCAATATGGACGATTAGATTAGCTCTGCGGTAAACAAAGTCAAATCTCAGCCATTCTTGCTTTCGCTTTTTTGCAGTCCTTTTTGATACAAGCCTTAGGAGGAAGCGAAACTTGTCTTAAATGTCCTTCGTCTGAGGTGATGCAATGTCGGTCATACCTTTATCAATTTTGGCACAGTTTAAAGGGACAGCTCACCCCAAAATCAAAAATACATATTTTTCCTCTCACCTGTAGTGCTATTTATCCATCTATATGGTTTTGTGTTAGTTGCCTGAGTTCTGGAGATATCGGCTGTAGAGATGTCTGCCTTCTCTCCAATACAATGGAACTGGATGGCACTCGGCTTGTGGTGTTCAAAGTGCCCAAAAAATACATTTGAAAAACTCAACAGCAATGTCTCTTTCCAGAAATCAGTAACCCCGTTACTCAAGATAATCCACAGAACTTGTTGTGAGCAGTTTAATGTAGGAACTACTTTCGACCAAACTACACTCACTAGCTGCTAGCTAGTTCCTACATGAAACTAGCAGCAGCTAGCTAGCGGGTGTAGTTCGGTCGAAAATAGTTCCTGCATAAAACTGCTCACAACAAGTCTGTGGATTATCTTGAGTAACCGGTTTCTGGAAAGAGACACTGCGTATTCAGACAATATAGTGCCTCTAGTGGGGGAAAGTGGTTTTGCAGGTGGTACATCATCTGGCTGAGGACTTAAGTTATAATAGTCTGTCGCATCACATTAATTACACTGCGAGTTTTTTTTTTAAATTGTATTTTTTTGGCGCTTTGAGCACCACAAGCCGAGTGCCATCCGGTTCCATTGTATTGGAGAGAAGGCAGAAATCTCTACGGCTGATATCTCCAAAACACAGACTACTAACACAAAACAATCTAAACGGATAAATAGCACTACAGGTGAGAGGAAAAATATGTATTTTGGATTTTAGGGTGAGCTGTCCCTTTAAAACTCAAATCTACTCAGTGAGTTTGCATTCAGCATCAGAAGATGAAAAACTTTTTCAACAGTCTCCACTTGACACAGGAGGAAACTACAAAATGGAGGGCATATCTGCTAGGTCAACGCCGGCGACCTTGAACGCTGCGAAGAGGCTGGACTCTCTGAGGATGTGGGTTTGTATTTCACTATTCTTAGCAGAGCAACAGTGCGAGACCCACAGCTTTAGAAAACACTCGGTGAGCGGCTGCTGTCTGTCCTACTGACTGCCGCGCTTCCTTCTCCACTAGAGGTCAGAGTGGGGTCGCAAAAAACTAACGCCGATGCATTATACTGTTGGTAGATGCAGCAGAGTAGCGGGATTTTAGTAACGCCATACACGTCATCGGGGCGATTTTGGTCACATCTAATGGTCCGCTCTACTTCCTGTTTCTGTGACCACTTCACCATGATCAGGTGACCCGTTTTGCTCCACCACCCTCTTTGGGGAGCGACAGAACCATCTCAGCCTGGGCATAACCCTCTTATTTGGGGAAGGGGTGTAGGCAGACAAACCTGTATGAATTAACTGTCGGATGACATGCAAAGGCTCTTTCATTCATACACACACACACACACACACACACACACACACACACACACAAAAACACACACAAAAACACAGTACACACATAAGTGCATACATTAGGATGGTGTACAGTAGTGCGTTATAAGACCGTCTTTTGAGTGTCACCGAGTATCACAAATACACAAAAATACACACACCTCATCCACCGTCAAGGTATAAAATAATAGCCAGTATGACACTGTTGGGGGGGGGGGACGACACGACTCTGCTCTTCACCCTCGCCACCATCTTCATCGTCAGCGTTACTCTGCTCTTCACCCTCGCCACCATCTTCATCGTCAGCGTCACGTTTCTGAAGGTGTGTGGAGGGAGCGCTCCACCCTCCGAGTGCTGATACGCTGTTACAGTCTCACTTGGGTTTGAAAAGTGTCCAGCTGTTTCTCTCCTCTCTTTCCTGTCCTGCGAGGAGAAACCAACAGGTCGTTACAGTTAAATATAGGTATTAGGGGGTGTGCCATATCGTATCGTTATTGGTGTGTCGTTACAATTCGTTACAATTAATATTGTGATATCGTGATAATTGCAATATTCCAATTTGTTGGTGTGACGACGTAACGGTATGACGTCATCACACCGACAAGAAGCATGGCGGCTCCACGGGGGAGGAGTTAATGTTGGAAGTAATGGAAGTGGTTTGGTAATAATGTGAAGGCATATTTGAATATTTAAAGGCTGTCACGTTTACAGTATGCGGACATATAAAACTATAACACTTATTTTGTTGCAATTGTATGTTCTTGAAATGAATAATAACATCTTTTCAGTATGTTTGTTATTTTAGGGCCATATCGCCCACCCCTAATAAGTATATTTGAGAAATGGACACATGCATAAAAAGGTGATAAACATATGATAAATTACCTCAATATTTATCATTTGCCGTTGTCCAAGTGGTCCGTCTGCTCCTGGTAGGAAGAGAATAATCATGATTCAACAAAGACAATTATTATTACTTTATTAATTAATGTGATGCGACAGACTATTATAACTTAAGTCCTCAGCCAGATGATGTACCACCTGCAAAACCACTTTCCCCCACTAGAGGCACTATATTGTCTGAATAAGCTCTCAGTACAAGGACTGACAGTATGACACGGCCACATGCCGGAGTTAATCGGACTGTTTGCATTGTTGTAGCGCTCTGTAAAACACGAGTACGCGGCGTGCACACCCTGAAACAAATGACAGCACGACGTTGGATCACCATATTGATTCAGTCAGGGCTAGGTGACTCGAAACAAGCCCCATCCTGACACCCGAGACAAAACGGCAAAGAATCTCACCTCGTGTTCTCAAGCTTAGCTGCAGCTTCTGGATCTGCTCCACCGAGGGACGTGGCAGGAGGTGCATTCACAAGTGTTACAGGCTCTACTACGAGTTCACCTTCATCAGCTGAAGAAAGCTCAGAGTAGATATTCTACAAGCCCACCAGTCAGCCATCACACCTCGACGTCGTCAGTGGAGCAACACTAGAAAGTCTTTTGCACATTGCCTGTGCGTTGATGGGCGTGTCCTATTTTTTAGACGAGTGGCCCGAATTGAAAAATGTTCAACCCCGTAGAAAAGCGACCCACGTCGTTCTCCAGGCCCCCCCCCCCCCGGTGGCTCATGTAGTCGCTATTGTTGTTTTTTTGTCCAGATTTTTTATTATCCAATTTTTATCCCCCATTAGTGCTAATTTTTGTATGTATTTATCCTGGTTGCTGCTCCACCCTCTGCCGATCTGGGGGGAGCTGAAACTGGCTCCATGCTTCCTCCGAGACATGGGCAGTAGCCAGCCGCTTCTTTTCACCTGACAGGGGAAGCTTCACCGGTAGGACATAGCACGTGGGAGGTTCACGCTATTCCAACGAGTTCCCCTCCCTCCGAACAGGTGCCCCTAACGACCAGAGGAGGCACCACTTCAGCGACCAGGATATTGCATGTTTTGGTCAGGGGTTCCTATATGAAGTAAACCCCCAGGGGGCACGGGGAGAACATGCAAACTCCACACAGAAAGGCCCTTTTGACGACCCTGCCCGGGCGGAAAGCGATGGAGAGAGAGATTTCAAGGTGGGAAATGGAGAGATACTACACCTCCACCTCTCCACCACACTAAGCGCTGCACTGTGAGTTTGGTTTCAGGACCATACTGACCTGCCGGGACTCTGAGGTGGTCCTGCTCTTAGGCTCCGCCTCCGTGGGAGACGACGGGACACTCTGGTTGGAGTCGGTGATGAGCAGCGTCCGCCTGTCCCGGCCCGTCTTCTCACACTTCGTCACTCGGAACCTGAGAAGGGACAGAAAAACACCCCGACACCGGGCTTTCAGAACACCTGGCTCATTAACCCATTGATACCTGATGCAGCATTTGCGTGTGTATCCCTTTAAGACCGCGAACCGCGTTGATGCGGTTCGGGGTTAACATACTGACGCTCTTATATGGAGACCAAGGGGCAACCTCTGGGACTGAAAAATGAAGCCAATGCAGAAATGCATTAAACCTGCATTCTTTTTAATGGCCAGCAGGGGGTTACTCCACTGGCTGCAAAAAGAAGTTTGATTGTATGGAAGTCTATGGGGGAAAATGACCCTACTAAATGACCGCAGGGATGACGTATTTTTGTAGGCTTAACTAGAAATCGCCGCCATGTTGGCTCCTCAGTGGAAAAGGCTATGGGATTTTAGAACGGGAATTTTGCCTAAATGCATCAAATAAGGTCTGTGGTTAACAAAGGTTTATGAAACTGCGACCTTTGTGTCTGCAAGATCATCTTCACAAACGAGGAGCAGTGTGATGACTTTTGAAGCGTAAATGCGTTTTTTTTAAACTGCTAGACTTTTTAAACGTTTTCTGAAAATTGCGTTAAAAAAAACACGCCATGCACGCACTCTTTAGTTCCAAGGCCGGCAGTAAACAAACGGTAGCATATTTTCATTTTGTTTTAACAGTAACAGTTTTGTCATAACAGTAATTTACAAAGTCCCCAGTTACTGAATGGGCTGCACAAGATGTTTTGTGTAAGTGAAGTGAAATTGCATTGTTCAAAAACGACCCAAGTAGTGCACACACACATCCAGTTAAGGTGGACTGTAAGTAGACTGTAACAAACAGTTCAGTTTGTCAGGTGCAGGCAACTATGACATGACTTTATGAAAGTTGTTGGTCTGTCTACTTGACAATGTTGTTGCAATAAAATGGTTGAAGTCAGATGTACAGACTGGAAAATTGTTCTTATATAAACCAGATGTTGACAAGGTTTTCCTTTGGGGACATTTGCAGTTGAAAAAGTAAGAAATCGCAATATATCGAAATATCGCAATATTCAATATATCGCAATATTCAATATATCGCAATATCGGCGATATCGCAATATCACAATACTATCGTATCGTGACTCAAGTATCGTTTTAGTATCGTATCGTGGGCATCTGGTGATTCCCACCCCTAACACACACACACACACACGCACACGCACACGCACACACACACACATACACACACCTGCCCACAGCCAGGACGGTGACCTCTCCGTGGTGGCTGCGCCGCTGCTCCGGCTTGCGGGCCGAGGGCCTCCTCATCAGCGGCCATTTCTTCTGGCTGCAGCGGCTGCAGATGTTCTTCTGGCCCCCCGGGCCCCCGATGGTGTGCAGGTGGTTGCAGGTGTGCTTGGCCGCGCCCTCGGGAGCCCCCGGCGACACGGGGGTCAGCGGAGGGGTCGGGGTGGTGGGGGAGACGGGAGT
>NC_139628.1:50619130-50644130 GCF_964638095.1 Poromitra crassiceps | reverse complement strand
ATTATTATTAATATTATTATTATTTGTAAAGACTCCAAAAAGTAGGAATACCTACAGTACCTGGGGCCCCTTCTCCCTTTTAAGTGATTATCAGTCACATTCATTGATGTGACTGAAGGACCCATTAAGGTAACACGATGTCAACAACTGTGCCCTGCTGTGATACGCCTTCAAATCCCAGAATGCTCTTTGTTGTTGTTGTTTTAAATCCCCTCCTGAGATCATCGTCCAGAGCGCTCTGATGAGATCAGTGAAAGTTATTATCATCCCTTTGAATGGTAAATGGTAAATGGCCTGCATTTATATAGCGCTTTTATCCAAAGCGCTTTACAATCAGTAGATAGTCTATATTCACCCATTCATACACCGATGGCGGCAGGCTGCCACGCAGGGTGCCTACACACCATCGGGAGCAAGGAGGGTTAAGTGTCTTGCCCAAGGACACAGCGACGGCAGCTGGGAGGGAGCGGGGATCGAGCCGCCAACCCTTGGGTCATTGGCCGACCCGCTCTACCTCCTGAGCTAAAGCCGCCCTTTGCTTTCATATCAAAGCAGTGTTAGTATGCAGAATGCTGTGAAGCAGTGTTAGTATGCAGAATGCTATGAAGCGATGTTAGTATGCAAGCAGATCATTTTGGGCAATTTGGGGCACATTGGTATTTTGTGAATGCTCTCCGGCAGCTCGCCCTCAATCAAACCTCGCCAATCTGGTGTGAGCCCCTTTTCAATTCCAGCTCTGGTATCCTTCAGCATGGAGGCCTAGCATGCTTTCAAGGAGGCTTGTACTGCCATCTAGTGGTGGTGACGGTCAACACAGCCAGCGTCTGATCAAATCCACCACCGGCCTAGGTTTGAGTTGGCAAGTGCTGCCGCTGACCATATGAGTCAAAGCAGACATAAAGAGCAACTTTAAATGACCGAGTGAATGAATGAATGAATGAATGAATCACTATTGAGGGAAAAGAACATGAGGACACTTACCCATCTGAGTCGATGCTGTTCTCATGAACCATGGCTTTGAGGGCGTCCGAGTTTGCTGAAAAGAGAGTTTGAGAGAGAGAGAGAGAGAGAGAGAGAGAGGAGATAACTGGGAATTAGCGAGGGGAACGCTCCAGCGACTTCAAAGGCAGAGCGCTTATTGAAAGATGGGTAAGACAGATAAGTTCCTTAACACAAATTAAAACGGCAAACAATATCATATGCAACCACCGAGCATACAGCCACCCTAACATCATAACTCATCACATCCTCAGAGCAACACGCAGAGAAACAAACAAAGTGTAACATCACACAATATGATACACAATCTCAAAAAGACAAAGGGATTCTGGGAGGAGTTTAATTTCAATGTACTGACGCTATTATTATTGTCTAAATAAGCGGTCCAGATTCTTTACATTAGACCCTGGTGGTGAGAGAGAAAATAGTCCTGATTGTGTTATACTGAACACAAACATAACATCTACTAGACGCCAACTTGTGCTACCAGATAAAGCAGCATCAACAAAGGGCCGACGCTTTGGTGATTTACATAATTCACTCCCAAAAGCAGATTTCCCTAAGGCCACGCCCCCTGAGGCATTCACTCAATCCACCAGGGTGGAGCACAATTCCACACAGATATAAAACTAAAAATCCCAACGACCTTGCGAGGCAGCTGGATTCGCGAGATCACGTTCACACGACAAATCCATCTTGCCACGCTGCCAGATATGCATTTGAATCTTAACCAATCAGTGGTGAGGACCAATCAGTTGTGCGGACCAATCAGCGGTGAGGACCAATCAGCGGTGCCGCTGAGGCAGCTACGGGCGGGATTTAGGTGTGACGAGAGTGAGAAGCGAGCCCATGGCAGACGGTGATGGACACGTGGTTCATCCAATCACCTTCCAGGTATTTTCTTTGCACAACAAACAGTTTCTGAGGATGACTTCCTGGACGGTTCTGTGTAACAAACCATCATGGCGCGTCAGGTTACTGAATGTAGGTAGGAGTTGATGTTATGATTCCCTGCAGCTGTGCTTGGACCTCTGACTCAAACTGCCTTCCTCCTTATCTCGCCTCTTATCATCCTCATATCATCATGTACCAGACACTATTTCACAATAACCACACTGGTGAGTGCACGTTATTTTTAGTCCAAGTCCATGAGCATTACGAATTTGCTTTAACTTGTTTTATTTGCCCGAGCCTGACTGAGGCGCCGGGTGGGCGGGGTTTCTGCTTTCAGGGCTGTAATTGGATGAATAAATGGGCCTATCAATCACAGAAAATGATTTGAAAGGGTTCTCAGTTTCGGGCCAAGGTCAGTTGAATTGTAGCACTAATATAAACGAAGTGTGGCGATACTGGAGTCTGGCCAGGCAGAACTAGTCGAATTGTAAACATGAATGTCTTTAATGAGGAAATCCACGCTAAAACAGACAAAAAAAAGTAACTATGTAAGTTGCATTTCTGGGCCCAGTTTGTTGGTGGGGGTATTTTTCTTATTCCTGTAGATAACTAGCCAAATGCAGATGATATGATATGAAGTTGAGGTATTTCCAGTGCAGTTACAATAGACAGTAAACATCAGGTTCTGGTGTCAGCTCCCAGAATCAAAAGAGCCAGGGTTTCCTCCACACACTCGCGATTCTAGTCAGTGTTTTAGAAATGTCATCATCCAGGGGGACTTTTATTTTGAAATCTGTTACGCAATCATGTTACATGTACTGTACGCCCACTAAATGTGTAATGACGGTAATGATGACACATGTATGAGTCTGTTAGGAACTTAAAACATTAGTAAGAACTCGACTACACTGCGCTGTATAGACACAAGAAACCAGTTTAATATTCCAGTTCAACTGGAATCTCCTAAGATTCTTTAATCTTAAAGGGATAGTTCGGTTTGTTTGAAGTGGGGTCCTATCAGCTAGTTGCATACACTAACTGAAATAGGTACAGTGTCCTGGACGCTGAGCGCACCGTTTATCGAGACCCGGCACTCCAAGCAACAGCCTCCACAGCTCTGTCTCTCTAGTACACGGGCCAAGAACTAAAACGTAATTATATATATATATATATATATATATATATATATATATATATATATATATATATATATATATATATATACATTGTGACATCCCTACAGGACAGTGATGGCCGGTCCCAGAGGCACAACACAACCTTATTGCCTTCAGAACCTCTTGTTGTGTGTCATGTGTTTTGCTCGTGCAGATGACAGAATCGCTCCCACCTCTGGGGGGAGAGGGCTCGTTCTCACTAAAGCTGTCAGTCATTTGGAGAGGAAAGGGGAGAGAGTATGAGAGTAGGGGAGATGAGAGGAGAATGGAAGAGAGGTGGGGAGGAGGAGAGGAGGAGGAGAGGAGAGGAGAGGAGGAGGAGGAGGAGAGGAGAGGAGAGAAGAGAAGGGGAGGAGAGGAGAGGAGAAGAGAAGGGGAGGAGAGGAGAGGAGAGGAGAAGAGGAGGAGAGGAGCGGAGGAGAGGAGAGGAGAGGAGAGGAGAGGAGGAGAGAAGGGGAGGAGGAGAGGAGAGGAGAGGAGAGGAGGGGAGAGGAGAGGAGAGGAGAAGAGGAGGAGAGGAGGAGAGAAGGGGAGGAGGAGAGGAGAGGAGAGGAGAGGAGAGGAGGAGGAGAGGAGGAGAGAAGGGGAGGAGGAGAGGAGAGGAGAGGAGAGGAGAGGAGAGGAGGGGAGGGGAGAGGAGAGGAGAGGAGAAGAGGAGGAGAGAAGGGGAGGAGGAGGAGAGGAGAGGAGAGGAGAGGAGAGGAGAGGAGAGGAGAGGAGAGTGGTTTGGGCGGCACTGTTGAATTCAGCATCAGGACATTAAAACCTCCCAGCAGTCAATATTACTTAGAAGCAAGTTAAAAAGGAATAATTCCAAGCCCTCAGACTGATATTGAACCATCAAATTATTTGCGAGGATCACGCAAAAACGTTTCATCCACTTTGCAAACTAAAGTAATTGTGTGGACGAGCACAGAAATACGACTAATACCAAGACATTTCAGTTCTCAGTCACCTTGTGGACAGCAGTCATCTGCCTACAAGAGTTAGCATTTATTAGCCTGACTTCCCTGAGAACTGCGGTGTCACGAGAAGCTATTAGCATCGTGCTAAATGATCCAGACGGACAGGAAAGGCATGTGTGCGCATGCTAAAGAGGTAGACTAGGTTGAGGCACAATGGTAGTATTCGTACTCCAATCGCTCCTGTACTGTCAAAAACAAAGACATGCATTCACTTGGTATGAGCAGAGTATATAATGTTATATCATCTACATTAAGTTCACCCTCCATCTCTGGGAACTCCCACCAGTTAGTAATCTCTCCATTCAGTTCATGACTATGGGACAATCAAATCATATTTGAAGTTCCCATGTGCCTCCTACGGGAAACTATGATCGTGATGTCGTCATACATTGCGTACGAGACAGTCATCAGAAATCCTCCTATTTCCTAATCCTAACCGCCACTGCAGTTGTCAATTTGTTCTCATGTTGACCTATCAGTAACCACTTCCTTCATGAATGTAACTACAGTACAGACCCACCTACACACACACACACACACACACAGGGCTGGATGGGGAGAAATTTCCTCCAGCTAAATGCGGCGAAGACAGAGGTACTTATAATTGCCTCAGACTCCCTAGCAGCCAAGGTAAAAAACCTAATGGGGCCCCTCACCACCAACGTTCACCCCCACATCAGAAATCTTGGGGTGTTCTTCGACCAGGCTATGAACATGGACAAACATGTTTCTTCACTGACCCGCAACTGTTTTTTCCACATCCGCAACATCGCTAAACTCAGGTCCATTGTGTCTCATGCAGAGCTTGAAATGGCTGTCCACGCATTCATATCATCCCGGTTAGACTACTGTAATTCACTTTTCACCTGTCTCAGCAAAGCCTCTGTTCACCGTCTGCAGCTGGTCCAAAACGCTGCCGCCCGTTTAATCACCAGGTCTAAAAAATCCTGCCATATCACCCCCATTCTAGCCTCCCTGCACTGGCTACCAGTTCATTTCAAGATCCAGTACAAGATCCTGATTATCTCATACAAAGCTCTAAACGGCCAAGCCCCAGCCTACATCAGCGAGCTCATTCCACCACACCATAACACTCGTTCGCTGAGGTCCTCTGACCAGGGGCTTCTGGCAGTGCCCAGGACCCGACTAAAGACCAGGGGGGACCGGGCGTTTGGGGCGGCCGCCCCTAGACTCTGGAACGCACTTCCCCTGGTCCTGAGATCGGCTCCCTCCCTCAACCTGTTCAAGGGACACCTAAAGACGCACTTATTTAAGCAGGCGTTTGAGCAGTCTTAGGCCGTTCATCACGTCACTGTCCTCTTGCACTTGGTCCATGTTTGTATATTGTTTTTAAGTTTTTATTCTATTTTCCTGTCATGCTATGCTTTGTTATTATTATGCCTTAGTGCCATATTGGCCTAATTGTAATTGTTTTGACTGCTATATTTTGTACAGCACTCTGTGCATTCGTGCTGGGAGGGGTGCTTTAGAAATAAACTTTTACTTACTTACTTACTTACACACACACACACACACACACACACACACACACACACACACACACACACACACACACACACACACACACACACACACACACACACACACACACACACACACACACACACACACCCTTCCTACCTTGTCTTTCTGTCTATATTATGTCAAATTAAGAAAACAGCCACAAATATTAATATCAAATATGATCTCAACCTGTCTATGTACCTTTCAGCAGAGATGGGAAAAGTATACACACATTCTTTACTTAGGTAGAAGTACAGTTACTTGTCTAAATAAAGACTCTGGTAAAAGTAGAAGTACTGATTCAACTTGTTTAATCAAGTAAAAGTAAACAATTTACAGGCTCTGAAATGTAATCAAGTATAAAAGTGAAAAGTATTTCTCCCGGCTGTTTCTGTGCAAAGCTAACTGAACCTCACGTCATATTAAGATAAACAGAATTTCTGGGGTGGCGACTCTGGAGACGATGAACCGAGCACACACAGACACACTCCAATTAATGCTCTCCAATGATAGAAGTAGAAGTGGCTACAGCCCAGGTGGTGTATGCTGATGGTATATAATCTCTGCTCCTGGATTTGTTTGAAACACAGTGACTGAAGAACTCAATCTAAGAAATGAAAATAAATAAACTGACTCCGTTCAAGCTTCAAGTCAGTTTTGGTGGAGCACGAAGTCCTTCATCACTTGTGTTAGTGGTAGGGAGTGGACTTGGTTCAGGCGATGTGTGCCCAGCACTTGGCGGATCTGGATCCGACACACGTGGGCCAGACTGCGAGGACATCTCTTGGCCTCCAGAAAGACTCTGAGAGCCTCAGGATCCGCCCTCTCCTCCAGCTGTGCCTGCTCTGTGGTCACCAGGGCCGGGTCAGCACCGTGGTCCAGCAGCAGCTGAACGAAGGCCGCACCGCACCGGTACCACAGCACCTCATCCAGCAGGTGAGAAGCCACATCACGGGTCAGAACGCCAGCAGCCTGGAGCAGCAGGTGGAAGCAGTCCAGGTTGTAGAGTAGAGCACGGATGTAGTAAGGATGCCTCTTGAGGGTGTCTATGTCAACAGGAACAGCAGCACTGTACCTGATGAGTTCCTGCAGTATCTCCAGCCTTCCATCCCCGGCAGCCAGGTAAACAGGGATGGGTGAGCCGCCTGGGCTTCCGTTAGGGTCGGCCCCGGCTTCCAGGAGGATCCGGACACAGTCCAGGTGACCGTCGCACACGGCCCAGTAGAGAGGCGTCCTGTTAAACTCATCAGCTAGGTCTGCCTGTGCTCCCTGTGTGATCAGGTAGTCCACACAGGCAGCATGACCCCTGTCGGCTGCGTGCTGCAGAGGGGTCCCCCACCACCCATAAAGATGCTTCTTATTGATCTGCCTTCTGAAGTGGTCTTCCTGCAGCAGGCTCCTCAGTGTGTCCAGGTCTCCTGCACTGACGGCATCATAGAGCTGCATGTCATCATGCTCTGCTTGAACAGCCATTCCTTCAGATGTGTCACTGTACCACACTGACTTGTATGCTGTGTCTCAAACAGAAGGCAGTATCAGTGTTGTCAGTGGGAAATGTTGAATTATCGTACCTGAGGGTCAAAATTATCCTTTTTGGAGGGACTTCTTCTCATGGCTTTCCGCCTTGCGTCTTCCACCACTTATATAGCCTCAGCCGGGAAGGATTGATGACATCACTGATGACATCACATTTGCTCGAGTGACATCACTGATGACATCACAATTGCTCAAGTGACATCACTGATGACATCACAATCCCTGATTTATGACATCACTGATGATGTCACAAACAGACACAGCGCACAAAATCGCGACTAACCACCGCCTGCCCACTTAAGCAATTTTAAATATGAATGATCATGATGATGATGATGATTTAAATCTCATAATTTTTTAAATCACGACACAACATTACACTTTCCATTTTAAATGAGGTGTTTCTTACTTTTAAAGTACATTTTACACCAGTAAGTACTTCCACTGACTGAGGTAAGGGAACAGCAAAATAATAATCCTACTTGAGTAGCAAATATCGTACATTATGGAGATTTTGGCATTATTGATCACATAGAGCGAAATTATCGTACACATACGATAATTATCGTACAGATGCAACGCTGGGCATTATGAAGCGACTGAATGTGTGTTGGACATTATGACATCATAACATGACATCATAACATTATTACATCATGACATTAGACTGATGACATCATCACTCACTGATGACATCACAATTGCTCGAGTGACATCACTGAAGACATCACTCACTGATGACATCACAATTGCTCAAGTGACATCACTGTACTCACTGATGACATCACTCACTAATGACAGCTCAACATCACTGATGCAATTGCACGAGTGACATCACTGACATCATCCGTGATTTATTTGTGACATCCTCGGCCACGCCTTATTTATACTCCGTGTCTTGTTTGGATGTGCGACAACAGAGAGACAGACATCGTTTTTGTCTGTTGTGCATTATAACTAAACTAGCCTCTTTTGAAAATGTAAGGAGTAGAAAGTACAGATATGTCTGTTAAAATGGAGGGAGTGAAAGTAAAAAGTTGTCAGAAAAATAAATACTCAGTAAAGTACACAGATACACCTGTCCTATATGTTTATCACACCTGTCTGTTTCTCTGAGAGGTGTAATACATATGGAGAGGTTTCTATGAAACATGACACCTCACACACACACACACACACACACACACACACACACACACACACACACACACACACACACACACACACACACACACACACACACACACACACACACACACACACACACACACACACACACACACACACACACACACACACTTCCTTCCTGAATAGCATGTGCTGGTCAAAACAATGATAGCGTTCTGGCTGTAATGATTTCATGGAAAGAGAGCCGATAAAAGGTTGGACTTTGCCAAAATCAATCCTTATCGATTGTTCTATCAAACATAAGAAGATGATGATAAATGTACATGATGTGCACTGAGAAGCTATAGGCTTTGTAGAAATGCTTGAATTGTTCATGTTGTTCCGAAAAAGGAAAGGATCAGCCAAAAGGGGGAACCACAACCACAACGTGTCATCAAACAGCCTTTTACAAGGTTTCTTACGAGGTGGCAAAACGCGGTGTTTATTTTACAGCAGCGTAACTCTCACTGACTCACAGGGGCCCTTTACATGAGGACAGTTTCTGGAAGAAACGACACAATAGCGTTTCCTTCACACCTTTTCCTTCACACCTTTTCCTTCACACCTTCTCCCTGTTTACATGAGCGCTGTTGAATTTTTAAAACGCCGTAATGTACATGCCAGGTCGCGAGGTGGCAGTGTGATGGTCAACCTCCAACAACTTGGAGAGTGCCGGGTCAGCCTATAAATACTTCCGCGACTTCCTTTCAAAACACTTCTCTCACAGCAGCGGTAAACTTTCAACAGAATTACAGCCATGGCGAAAGCAAAAAGCAAGTCCGACCACTTTGTTTGGACGGAGGAAGAGCGGTTTTCCTGACTGATGTTGTGTAACTCGCGCACGGCTATGACGTAATGGTGTGTCGCGTGTGCAGGCACGTCAGAGGTCCTGAAATGAGCCGTGTCAAAGCGATTACATGGAGCGCTCAGCGGGGAGCGTCACCAAGAATTCCACTCTGGAGGGTGGTTTCAAAATGTGTCGTTTCCTAAGCGCAAATTCGCCAGACACCGTCTAAAAGGGAGGCACTAACAATAAAATAATCCCCCGTCACCATAGGAAACCGTCCTCGTGTAAAGTGCCCCTCAGTCTCACTCACTGACTCTCTGCCTCACTCACTGACTCTCAGTCTCACTCACGGACTCTCAGTCTCACTCACTGACTCTCAGTCTCTCACTGACTCTCTCAGTCTCACTCACTGACTCTCTGTCTCACTCACTGACTCTCAGTCTCACTCACTGACTCTCAATCTCACTCACTGACTCTCTCAGTCTCACTCACGGACTCTCAGTCTCACTCACTGACTCTCTCAGTCTCACTCACTGACTCTCAGTCTCACTCACTGACTCAGTCTCACTCACTGACTCTCAGTCTCACTCACTGACTCTCAGTCTCACTGACTCTCAGTCTCACTCACTGACTCTCAGTCTCACTCACGGACTCTCTGTCTCACTCACTGACTCTCTGTCTCACTCACTGACTCTCAGTCTCACTCACTGACGCTCAGTCTCACTCACTGACTCTCAGTCTCACTCACTGACGCTCAGTCTCACTCACGGACTCTCTGTCTCACTCACGGACTCTCAGTCTCACTCACTGACTCAGGCACGTACCTTGATTTTTCATGATGTAGTGGACAATCTGTCCCACTGTGTCATTGTTGTCACTCATGGTGTCATTCATATCTGGACATACGAAAACACAGAGAGGGAAGAGAGAGAGAGAGAGAGAGAGAGAGAGAGAGAGAGAGAGAGAGGGCGAGAGAGCATGAATGTGTATTAGATACAGTGTGCAGCAAGCATAAAAAAAACTATAATATCCACCACAAGCTTTGATGGACATACAGGAACCTCAGACAGGATAGCTGCACAAAGAAAGGAAACAATATTTAGGTTCTGGACATGGGGTTCGGGGGGGGGGGGTTCCTTGAGGGGGTCCCCAGCAAACTGATGACCATTATTTCATTTACAAGTGTGAACACAAATTTGGCCTTTTTCACAGCAGCCATTTTGTGTCTAAACGTAACACAGGTGCACCAAAACATGAATTAGGGCTTCCAACTTACGGTCCATTTAGGTGTTCCAGTGCCGGGGCCCAATTAATGAGTTGGTTGCACCTGTGTTTACCCTGCCTTTTCAGACACAAAATGGCAGCTGTGAAAAAGGCCCATTAGAGAATGTGGACGAATGACGGTTTTGATCCTAGTTCCTCCTCTGTTATCTCTCTACCTACAATACAGACAGACAGTCGTGGCATTGTGGAAATACTGTATTCTCAGAGTTGGGTTTTGAGAGAGACAAAATCATCAAATCTGTGTCTGTGAAATGAAAGGGGACTGAATGAATCATAATTGTTATTATTAGGGGTCCTTGAACTGAAAACGGTTGAGACTCACTGATTTAGGCTCCAGCTCCACACGCATTACATAACAATATGAATCGATATGGTGCTTATATAGAGTTAAAGTTAAGGCTTAAAAAGTGACTTTGCCAGGCAGCGGACAGCACAGGCTTGCTGACACCACACGTGTCGTATTCGGTTCCACTATGGACACTATGAGTCATATTTTGTAAAGGGCAGCTGTTTATACTCCAACTTAGCCATTGAACTGGTTTTACTGTTGAGATTAAAACAGTAATGCAAACAATGAGGGTTCAATACAAACGCTCACAGACACAAAGATCATTTATTTGCCTATTGTTAGCCGGCACCTCGGCCCCTGCACTGCGTTAAACAGGTCTAAACAGGTCAGACTGTGGTCAGTCGTCCTTGGACGGCAGACCATCTGGTGGTGGAAGTGGTGTTGGAGGACCACTAGGAGGTGCTCTTCCCTCTGGTGCCGTGAATAATATCCCCAATGCCCAAGGGCAGAGGCAGGGACTCAAACCGAGGTGGTCAGTAAAGATCCCATCGGCACTCTTCGCAAGAGTAGGGGTGTGTCACCCCGGTGCCCTGGGGGGTGTCACCCCGGTGCCCTGGGGAGTGTCACCCCGGTGCCCTGGGGAGTGTAACCCCGGTGCCCTGGGGGGTGTAACCCCGGTGCCCTGGGGAGTGTAACCCCGGTGCCCTGGGGGGTGTCACCCCGGTGCCCTGGGGGGTGTCACCCCGGTGCCCTGGGGGGTGTCACCCCGTGTCACCCCGGTGCCCTGGGGAGTGTCACCCCGGTGCCCTGGGGGGTGTAACCCCGGTGCCCTGGGGAGTGTCACCCCGGTGCTCCTGGGGAGTGTCACCCCGGTGCCCTGGGGAGTGTAACGCCGGTGCCCTGGGGGGTGTCACCCCGGTGCCCTGGGGGGTGTAACCCCGGTGCCCTGGGGGGTGTCACCCCGGTGCCCTGGCTAAATTCCCACACAGGCCGTCCTTCCATCATGACTCGATATCTAATTGGCTCATTCAGTCCTCAACTCTGCACCGTGATAGGCTGATTGTGTGCCGAGCGTTGTGGTGCAAACTGGCTGCCGTGCATCAGCTCCACACCGAGTCCCCAGGCCAACCCATAACAAGCTTTGCATACACACAAAGCTTGTTATGTAAAGTGCTTTGGGTGCCTTGAAAAGTGCTGTATAAATCCAATCAATTATTATTATTAATATTATTATTAACATGAGGTCCTTGTCTGTAGAAATCCACATTATAAACATGCAACATGATGTGTCACACACACGTGCTTCCTTCCACCAGCGTGCACGCACGCACGTGCACGCACGCACGCACGCACGCACGCAAGTATGAGTGAACTGCCTGAGTTTCGGCCACTTCCTGCTAAACACAGTGTTCCTGTCAGCGACTTATGGGAATCTCCTGGCGTGTGTCATGCCACGGTTGCTCTATAACAAGTCACAACTGCCGGATCTGCACAACGTAGAGGGCCCCAAATTTGACTCCAGAGGTTACGAGCAAATAGTAAAGTCAAAGAAAGAGAGAGAGAGGGAGAGAAAGAGAGAGAGAGAGAGAGAGAGAGAGAGAGAGAGAGAGAGAGAGAGACGCTCAAAAGAAAGGATGGAAACCTGATCGTGGTGAATGGAGAGGAGAGACTGGCTCGACGGATTCTTGCGGGTTGAATGATCAAGGTCACAACAACACACACAGGCCATGTTTTCCTTTTCTTTTCCTGGGCTTTTGTTTGGGCAATACTGTGAGATAGAAAAGGTTGCACCCATTGAGAACAGAAACGGCCTCAGACAGAACGACAGAGAGAGAGAGAGAGAGCAACACAGCCTACACAGAAACCAGCGTTAAGCAGCCTCTCCTTTACCAACAGGGGGGAACGCTGAGTCTCCTCAACAAGGGGTGTTCCTTTACGATGAGAGAGAGAGAGAGAGAAGAAAAAGGCAGTCAACAACACAGACAATCTCTCGCACTACTGCTGTCGGTACACGGCGCTCACTCTCCCTCCCTCCCTCCCTCCCTGCCTCCCTGCCTTCATGCCTGGCTGTGACATACCCCGAGGTATGCCATGCCAGAGGCTTCAAGTCTGCACACGAGACGAGAGGCACCGGAGAGAGTGGGCCCTCACCTCCTCTCTCTGCACTCTTCGATTTGACGCCAGCTGCCTGGGGTGCAAGAACTGCATATTGGCACTGAGTACTCAAGCCAAGAAGTACTCCAATAGCAAAGTGTGATGTGTGGAAAAATACCACAAATCTGCTCGCACTTAAAGCAGGACTAAACGCCCCACAGATTTCTTGCAAAACTGTATTCTACTTGATTTGAAAACTCTGCAGGCAAGATGGCCGCCTACAGTATACTCCCTCCTTTAGCTGGCAGAATTCCTCCCCCATAAAGTAACATATCTTGGCAAATAAGTATGTAACATACAAAATAAAACAACCCGTAATATCTATATTTGATGTAGAATGCAGAGGACATGTAACTGTTTAGTTAAACTTGCATTCCAGGAATATTGCTCTAAAGATAACGTTAGTGGCTCGAGACTGTTTCGTCCTGAAATCCACTCGCTTTGCGCCAGAACACAATTCGGGGGTGGTTTTGGCGCAACCTATGTGGGATTCGAAACAACGCATCCAAGATTAACGTTATGAATATAGCCACGTTATAAACAACAAACTAACGCTGGTGATCCGTATGGAAACAGTGTTACTCGAAATGGTTAAAAGTTATATCAATTTGGTCATTCAGTGGCGTTTTACTGCCATATAACATAACTAACTAGCGGCTAATATTAGCCACAGTAGGCATTACCCATGGATGGATGCATTGGTCTTAAAGGGCTCGCGCCGCGTGAACTACAGTAATAATCAATGGGGAAAAAAACAATTTTTCACATGAGTGGGGCGCGTGCTAAACCCACCGTGACGTCACGATGTACCAAATATCCCATTCATTTGAGGGCACAAAAAAAAGCAGTGTTCAACCCATAGAGGGAACTTATGCTGCTGAAAATGATACAAATGGTACAATGGTAACAGTTTGGTCTCAAATGTGGAGATTTTGACCAGAATTCTTCACACACCACCCCCAAAGTCATATATATTGGTTAAAAGCTGGAAAAAAAGTGTTTTGGGGTTTAGTCCTGCTTTAAAGAGCAACACACAGGAGTGACTGGGTAAATCTAGTTTATATTCTCCGCGTGTCGCTGCTCCTCAGACTAGTAAAAACCCAGGATGTTGAGGAGCCTGGGAAGTCTTTATAGACGACATACAATGTTGACAGGAATTGAGCGCGATCTATATCACTAAGCAGCGAGGTAGGTTATTCTGACCCTAACTGTTTTAATATGCAGAGCAAATCTTCCTGCAACTTTTAGTTTCAGCTCAGTCAACGGAACGCACACGCCCCCTAGTTGAGTCAGAACATGAGTGATGTGAATATGAGACGTCCTCCTGGTTTCTATTGGCTGTGCCACTCCTTACAAAGATCAGGCCCCCCTCAATGGAGCAATATTGAGAATCAGCCTGACTGAGACCATTGAAAATAGTGATGGGGTTCAATGGTGAGGCGCGGTCGCTCTTCTGATCTGAATAGGGACTGCCAACGGTTCTTCCACCAGATCTGAATACCAATAAATGGCACCTTTTTATCGACGGCACGTGGCCTTTAAATAGTATTTGACGCAAATCTATATATTCCATAGCCGAGCACTGACCTAGCATTTCTCGTCGTTTACCACATACAGAAGTAGTGGTTCATGATGGTAGGTGTCTTCGCCCCGCCCCCTTTCCCAACGCCCTCCTGCTCCTTTCCTCTGATCAAAATCAATGGCATCCTCTGTATCGGAGTCTGTTACAGTATCATCGTTATCGAGCCACACCCAGAGCAATTTAGAGAGAGAGTGGCGTCAGCGGAGGACCAAAATGCGTGACTCACTAGCCAATGACCAGCCAGGAAGGGGTCTCGCGCTACTTTTGAATGCTAAAATAAAGTTGATAATGTACAATTTGATTAAAAAAAAAAAAAAAAAAACTTTCAAAGTGCAACACAAACTGATCATTTTGCTGCAACTCGACAGTGCTGCTTAATCCAGGACCTTACTTCCTGGAACTCTTGAGAGTAAAAAAACTGGTCCATTGGAGTGAATGGAGATGTTGCGACTCTTCTATCTATTCTACACGGCTCTGATATGCAGTCATAACAAGACTGGAATGTATCACATCGCTATGAGTAGTAGTAGGGGGAAGGTGAGGGCACCTTCTCACTGCTGACCTTGAATCTCACTATGAAGATCACATGAGCTTGACGGGAGAATGGAGAACCTCATGCAGACAAAATGACTCATGTGGAGAAACTCATGCAGACAAACTGACTCATGTGGAGACCCGGGGAAGAGGAATGGCCTCTTCTGCATTTCTCTAAATCAGCCCAGGCGTCAGCAGCATCAAACCCAAGAGCATGTGACCCGGTACTGAACATCACGTTAATATTAGGGGTGTCAAAATGAATCGTATAATCGCGATGCGGACGTGTGAATCGAATCGAAGACAGATGAATGGTTGAATTGTTTATATTTAAATTTCTGTTGACATTCAGATTTTAAAGCACTTTAAAGTATAAAAGGGACTTGATATTTATCTGACTGCTTGTATTAATTGCTGAAAAAGTAGCCATGTGCAGTAGTAATAGTACAGAAAATTGAGGATTTGATACTTGGAGCTGCAATACTGTTGGAGCTGTATCGAGATGCATCGTGGAATCGAATCGAATCGAATCGTTGACAGATGAATCGTAATCGAATCGTATCGTGAGGCCAGTGAAGATTCACAGGCCTAGTTAATATTTGACTGTTTCGTTTTCAATCCATGTACCCTCATGACGCAAAGAGAGAAAATGGGACAAGGTACAGAGGTTTCTAACAGATTGATTAGCTAAACACTGCAGTATAAGTGCTAATTCTCTGGTTACATGAATGAAGACAGGTGTTTCCATCGTTCATGATCATGTCATGATCAAACTGACCTGCAAAAAAGAAAAAAAAAGTCTAACATTTGAACCCCCCCCCCCCCCCCCACCTACCTACAAAAGGTAAGATTTCTTGTCATATTGTAAGAAGCTCATCCCTTTGAACATCTCATTTAAATATTCCTTAAAAATGTACAGTAATTAATGTTAACACCTTGTCTAAGGCATTAAGATCATGCACTGACTGAAACTGGCCTGGTATTTATATATCTTTCTGAACCTGTATAGCTCAACAGGTAAATAAGGGCTACAGGTTTTATTCCCACTGAAGAAGAATAAAACACATTATACAGGATATACCATTGATATATAGTCATGGAGCTGTAAGAAGGTTTTGAATGAAGGCATCCAGCAAATATACTGTTAAAATACAACAGTTGACATGTGAGAGGCACAAGGTTTCCACCCGACATTGATAATAATGGTAACTTTTTCCAAAGCTAAAGCAAATACGCATCACTACTGTATGTTGCAATGCCACACAGCATAGGGAAATACCTGCTACTAATAATGAGCTTCTTCTCTGTCCTATTCACCTCATCTCGCCTCTAGTCTTAGGCTGCTTTCTCACTGGGAACGATTGCTTTCGTTCCGTTCCGTTCCCGGGAACGATTGCCCCGCCCCCTCCCCTCTCCCCCGCTGGTCAGCTTTCACATTACAACATTTCGTCCGCGCTCGGAAACGGAAACGGAGTGCACTTGCGTCATAAACTATGCCTGCAGTGTATCCTCGCCCATGTGTTGTCTATGTGGTTCGGAACGGTTGGCTTTCACATCGCAAGTGTTCCGTGCCCGGGCACGCCAAAGCGCTCCCCAGACCACACCTTTTCATGTGGATCCTGTCACGGTTCCCTGTTGCGTGCCCGGGCGGCGAAACGGAACGGAACGCAACGTTCACACACTCGTCAAATGTTCCGAAACTGGGGTCAATTTGGGGACAAGTGTGCTCGGGAACGGTACCTGGGCACCAGTGTGAAAGCACCCTTAATCTCTCCATCCTCATGGGCCTGGCCGAGGAAGCATCTCAGATGCGTATATGAACGTTAGGTGACTTAACACGATAGTGGCAGGTGCTTCACCTGCTGTGTCACTTAGAGGGTGGGACCTGCACGGGGAATGTACACAATTGTAGAAGGACAATACCATGTCACTAGCAAGGAGGGAGAGGCTCTGAATAGGACACGATGTGGCAACACACTATTCATTCACACAAGTCTTTGAGGCTTCAGGTTGCAATATTGCAAGTCGAGCTGAAGCCAAAAATTACTTTTCTTTTCTTTTAGTTCAAATACCTGGGTATACAGTGCACCCAGAGGGGCAGCTTGTGAACAGGCAAGGCAGGCAACTGCTTGGGGCCCCAGTCCGTTAGGGCCCCCTGAGGCCTGAAAAACTTTACTCCACATCAGTGACCACAAACCCCTATCCATTAAAGAACCAATGGAAAATTTGCAATGGCATTGAAAGCTCCCTAAAGGGGCTCCATGTCATCCCCTGGCCTCGAAAATTTTGAATGACGTGAATTCACTTTCACTTCAAGTCAAGTATGTGACTCATTCCCGTCAAAATGGCATGATTCACGTATTCTCTTGAATTGAAAGTGAATGAAGTAAATTAATTTATCTGGAAGTCAAAACGAAAGAGAAAAAAGAGGATGTGGGGAAAAAACAAGTGGAGCAGATACTGATTAGGCAGATAACTGAATGCTGTTATTTTAGTATAGCAACCTATGGGGAAATAGGCTACTTGAATAAATTCAGCTAGCAATGGTGTCATTTTTGTTTGTTTGTTTGTTAGTTAACCTGGCTAAGCTAATAGTTAAGCTATTAATTGCTATGAAAGCAGGGCACACAATTAGCACCAGTCACCACTCACCAGCCAAATGCTGGTAATAAAATATAAATCTGCAAGTGGCTGGTAGGTAGATTTGATTCACTCACCACCAGCCAAAAACAAAACAATGCTAATCCACTGAGTGGCTGGTAACATTTGAATATTCACTATAGACATATGGCCGGTGGACAAAAAATGTAACTTTGCACCATGTATGAAAGTTATGAATAGGCTAATAAAATATGTCCTAGGAACTTGAGGAATTCCAATGTTGATGTATTTTTCGTTGGTGTCAAGTTATTAATAAAATGATGGTGATGAGGATGGGCCCCGAGGGAATTTTTTCCTAATCCCCCTACAGACTCTAGAATCGCCGCTGAGTGCACCTATTTAATAATGTATGCAAACAAAATCACAACAATCTAATTTCTTTAGTTTTTCACACTTTTCACATCAAAAGTTAATTTTTCAAGATTTCATTGATAACAGTAATGTACAGTTTGCTGACGTCACCCAGTACTATCAAATTTCTACCCCATTTCAACCAATCATATCACAACATGCAGCTGTCAATCAAATCTTCATTTCTGGATCATTTTCTCTTCCAAATGAAGTAGAAAATGGCGCCTAGTGCCTGGCATCTGGCAGAATTCCTATCCCATAAAGTAACTACTAACTTGGCCAATTGTTAGAAACATGAACAAAAAACAAAAACTATAATCTCGAAGAATGCAAAGAAATGTAACTGGCTCGTTAAAAGCCGCATTCCAGGGATATCGTATTTACAGCAGCGATAATGGCGCGCGCATCCGAGAGCTTGGTTGTCAGGGGTCGCACTTCGGAGATACCAGGCCGACGTGCTGCACTCTCCGCTCGGCAACACGAAGGCAGCTGGCTGCCTACGGCTCGCTGAGCTCCACTCCTCCCGTCAAAAGGCTCTTCCCGAGGGGAGCGTCACAACACACTGAATCCCACTGGATTTGGAGGCGGAACACGCCAGGATTGGCCAAAGCCCAATCCAGTCCCCAGAATTGTCAAATAAAATCATCGACATGATACTATGACCCGCCTCTCAACCTGTCATCTTAGACAAACTATGTTTTCAGTCTGAAACGGACTCATTATGCACGTGACGAACAGGTTCAGTTCGACTTTAACTCGTAATCAAGGGAGGGGGATTTTGGGCTTGTAAAGGTGAAGCCAATGTGGAAATTCCAAAAACTGCAGTTCCTCGAATGGCCACTTGAGGCCGGCTGCAAGCTTTTTGGTCTCAAATTAATTTCGCCTTTCATGGCAACTGTACTGGGGTGAATTCTGAACATTTTGGAGTCAAATAGATGATAAGGCAGACTGAAGTGGCGATACAATGGGTCAAGTGGGCGGGGCTGCATAAGGTGAATCCAGGCAGGGAAGCTGACCGGAGGCTGGGGGGCTATAAGACCTCGTACCTGCGCCCAGCTCCATGTCGCACTCGGCCTTCTCGTCGTCGTGGTCCTGGGCCTCGGTGGTGCAACGGTAGCCCTTCCTCTTCAGCACGTGGCAGATGAGCACGCCCAGCAGGCCCAGCAGGAAGAAGACCGGCACCAGGACGAAGGCCATGTACCCCGCGTTCCCTTCCTCCGCCACTCCGTCTTTCCCAGCATCTGCGGTGTGACCCGCTGGAGGAGGAGGAGGAGGAGGAGGAGGAAAGAGAGACGTGAATCATTCAGTGAGGGGAAGAAGAAAACAAAATGTAACCCAGCTTTAAACTACTGTTGTTTCAGGGTGAAGAGGTGAAATGAGACTCCAGGAGATATCAGTTGTGCAACAGAATAGTTTTATTCTCAACAACAAAGATATCCGAGTGACAATGCTGCAGACGTTGGAGACAAGAGGGTGCCTGATGTTCAAGTCTGGCTGGGGGACAAAGGGGAGACAGTTTTGTTGAAGATTTTGCTGCCACATGTGAGGTCACAACTAAAGATCCTACCCCCTAAAGATCCTGCCCCCTAGTAAGTTTAAACCCCTTTCTAACTAACTACTAGCCCATCTGGGGCTGCCCTATGTCTGGCGCCGAACCTGACAGCTCATATCCTCATCAATCACAGCATCTTGCTTACAAATAACATCTGGAAACCATCCAACACACAATGAACCCCTATCCTGCCTGACCTGCCTGACCCCCTAGAGACTCTGCTCAAAGTACTGAGCGCAGACCCCTCAGAATGAGAAACATTCCAATCGTGATCAAAGAGTCTTATCTGTGGCCTTTCACAGTCAAATGAGCACAGTAACTATATTTCACATATAGTACACTATAAGACATTACGATTAGTATGAAATATACTGCACCACATTACCCTGTTACCTAATCCCGCAGCCAGCACGCTATTACATCCGGGTCGCGGGTTCACTCTCTCTTCCCTCTTCCTACTGCTGCTGGTCAACAGTTATTGGGTACATACATAGCTCAATACTTCTGTGGGTTCTCCAACATACAGTAAACACACCTGACGACATCACAGCAGTATGGAGGGGCACGTGGTGAAAATTAAACTGAATTCCCTCTGCATCAATTTGTACTTAATAATAATAATAATCGATTTTACTTGATATGTTGCTTTTGTGTTATGAAAACACGTTTGTAGGCTAATGTAGGCTAGTTGACTTGCGCTTCATTACTAGAAGTCTTCGCTAGTACGACGAAGTCTGCTAACTTTATTCGAGTTTTGTTAGATAACGTTAACTTTAGTGGGTAAAGGGTGTTGCCCATGTTTTCCCAAGCCGATGCACTGGAACGCATTTCGATCGGAAGTCAGTAAAACCAACTCAGAACTATCGACTATTTGGGCATTTCGCCTTTATTATATAGGACAGTAGGCAGACAGGAAAGGTGGGGAGAGAGAGAGAGAGGGGATGACATGCGGCAAAGGACCGCGGGTCGGATTCGAACCCGGGTCGGCCGTGCGAAGGACCAAGCCTTCTGACTTCCAATGGATTCCAGCAAGAGATTCAGCGATTTTGCTCAAGGACACTTCAGCAGGGCCGGATGCTTTACTTGCCAACTCTGGGGTTAAACTCAGGTCGTACAGTCTCTCTAACCACCATTCATTCATGCCTGATAGCAAGTCAACCAGGCACACAGAAAATGTACAAATGACTGCGTAATAAAAAAATACCACGCTGGAATCATAACAATGGCGTGCTGTACCAGCGGCCTTGACCGCAACCTGATATCCACAGTCAGCCTGCGGGCTCACTAGAAGCCCGGGCCCAGCAGCTGAGGAGATCAAGTCCGCCAGCTGTCAGCTCAGGTGGAATAACGCAACACGATGGAGCTTTCATGTTCTTTCCCACGGCCCAATCAAAAGTCACGATGGAGCTTTTCATGATCTTCCCCCGGCCCAATCAAAAGTCACGATGGAGCTTATCATGTTCTTTCCCCCGGCCCAATCAAAAGTCACGATGGAGCTTTTCATGATCTTTCCCACGGCCCAATCAAAAGTCACGATGGAGCTTTTCATGTTCTTTCCCCCGGCCCAATCAAAAGTCACGATGGAGCTTATCATGTTCTTTCCCCCGGCCCAATCAAAAGTCACAATGGAGCTTATCATGTTCTTTCCCCCGGCCCAATGAAAAGTCACGATGGAGCTTATCACGTTCTTTCCCCCGGCCCAATCAAAAGTCACGATGGAGCTTTTCATGTTCTTTCCCCCGGCCCAATCAAAAGTCACGATGGAGCTTTTCATGATCTTTCCCCCGGCCCAATCAAAAGTCACGATGGAGCTTATCACGTTCTTTCCCCCGGCCCAATCAAAAGTCACGATGGAGCTTATCATGTTCTTTCCCCGGCCCAATCAAAAGTCACGATGGAGCTTTTCATGATCTTCCCCCGGCCCAATCAAAAGTCACGATGGAGCTTTTCATGTTCTTTCCCCCGGCCCAATCAAAAGTCACGATGGAGCTTATCATGTTCTTTCCCCCGGCCCAATCAAAAGTCACGATGGAGCTTTTCATGGCACATGTTTTCATGGAGCTGCGGCTATATCCCACTGGCCACTTTTGGTGCTATATAGCTGTCATGTCCCTCCTCTTCACACAGCTTTTGAGAGGGTGCTGCGTGCTGGAAGAGGGAGAGAAAGGGAGACAGAGAGAGAGAGAGAGAGAGAGAGAGAGAGAGAGAGAGAGAGAGAGAGAGAGAGAGAGAGAGAGAGAGAGAGATAAACGAGAAATCTAAATGTGAGGGAAGAAACTGAGGAAACAGAAAGATATGGCATATGGCATATGAAAGATGTTATGGCATATCTTAAATTGTTGAAACTGAAATACACTATACGTGGTTCGGCTCAGAAATATCTTAGAGTGTGGGGTCCGTTTCTAGATTACTTTGATCAAAAGTACCTCTCTCCTCCCAATACTGCCTAACTGACTTTCAGAGATTCAAGTGTTGGCTTTTGTCACGAGTGATTGACAGAAAACATATCCTCAGCACTTAGCGTATCCCCTGCAAAGTGCATTGTAATTGTTTGTAGCATTTATTTATTTATTTTATTATTATTATTTTTGAGTCTTGGGTGTCTGTGTCTTCTTGTATTATTATTATGTTTTGTCCTATTTTGGTGCTTCATGCCTTGTCTCTGTTTATATGTAGTATGTTTGAAATGAAAAACCCAATAAACAAATTTGAATAATAATAATAATATGAAACACTGTGGTTCTCAACTGCTGGGTCGCGAGCCAAAAGTGCGTCGTGGGGTGGTTTTGAGTGGATCACGGATGTAGTTTTGAAGCAAGAGTAAAGTTCCTGCTATCATATGAAAGTAGAAGACCTAAGGCATCCATTGGTACCAAACATGTCATGCTAGCTTGAATAAATAATGCTCCAAAATTAGGCTAAATTATGCGAGCAAAAAAAACATTTTAAATTCAAGTCCCTTTGACCTCTCACCTGAAGATATCTCACAAAGATGATACCCAGGAAAATCTCACTCCTTCACAGCCTAATGTTGGCAGCTACATGCTTATGATGAAGGGTTCAAGTAAAGTGCTACTGAATAGAGCTGTCACGATTCCTCGAGTACCTCGAATAACTCGAATAATTAAAATGATCGAGGCCAAAATGATTCGCCTCGACACGGCATTTAGAGACTGTGTTTCTCACGGACGCTTACTGGTGTGGCACAGCGCTCTTCCGGTGTAAACACGTGAGGACACATGATCGCAGACAGACCAGAGAGGCAGAGCTATAGCGAGCGGACCCCGCAAAATGGAACGAGGCGGCGGAGAAAGCAGACAGGAGGAGCCGGGAAGGGAAGAACCAGGGCCGAAAAAGCGACCGAAACTGTCTAAAGTGTGGGATCATTTCACGCTGAAAAAGGACACAAACTCAGTGGTGTGCAAGTACTGTAACGATACTTGCATATCGCAACAGTACCTCGTCAATGCTTCAGCACCTGAACCGTAAACATCCAGTCTACGCATCCACCAGCGCATCCAGGTCGAGCGGAGCAAGGTAACGTTACTAACGTAACGTTAACTATACACAACGCTAATGTAAATGTATGCTAATGATTGCTACTTGATATTAAGACTAGTAGTAGTTGTGCTGCTGGCTTGCCACGTGACTATTAGTAACTGCATTCACGCTGCATTTTTGTGATGTGGCTTGCCGTTTTCTGTGAGAAATACAAAGCTCAACCTAACATTAACGTTAGCGGCTAATTTAACAGCATTGTGTGTGTGTGTGTGTGTGTGTGTGTGTGTGTGTGTGTGTGTGTGTGTATGTATGTGTGTGTGTGTGTGTGTGTGTGTGTGTGTGATCACACTAGCCTGTTGGTGTGTGAGAGAGAGTGAGTGTGTGTGAGAGAGAAAGAGTGTGTGTGTGGAGAATGTACATTTACACACCCTAGACCGGTCGACTCTTCTCATGATGATTGCAAACAACTATTTAATTGGTGCATTTTAGGCTCCAATTATTACACCACCTGACCTGTTATCTTGCTATTCTGATATTTGTGTCAATAATAGGCAAACAGGTCTAGGGTGTGTAAATGTGCATTCTCCAGTTTTGTTATGAACTTACCTAATAAATATCAATATTAATTATTATTTCACCTCTTTTTCAGCGGATCACAGCGTACTATGGACAGCTTTGTAAGGACGGGTGAAAAAGATGAATGGTGCCACTGCCAGTTCTATGCAATTTAAAAATAAAAATGTTGTTTTTTCTAAGAAAGAAACTAATGTAGTTGTTTATTTGAAGAGATTTATCTTATTTTTTGGTGTATATTTACGATAACCGATAAGCCTTTGAAAACACAAAAAAGGGTTCTCATCCGATTACTCGATTAATCGATGGATTATTCGGTAGAATACTCGATTACTAAAAGAATCGATAGTTGCAGCACTACTACTGAATATTCTTCATATCATAATACAGTACAACGCTGCTCAGTATGTAAGCTAATGCTACCCCCTGATAAGGCTAATCTCCGCTACAGCTCAAATTAGATTCTTGAAACTTGATAAGCATCACCAATTTAAACTCGTTTAAAAAGGTCTAAATATAGGCCAAAATATAGGCTTAAAAAAAAGTTGGCGACATGAGGCTAGACCAGTTGAGAACCACTGCTGTAGAACAAAGCTGGAAAGTACAGACAGAGTGAGTACAGTACGTGTGTGGGAAGATGAGACCGAGAAAGAGGGAGAAGAATGAATGAATGAATGAATGAGTGAGTTTGTGCAGAGAGGCAGGGACAGCTACTGTCATTGTCACCAAAGAAGAGACATGCTGATTCAGAGAGAGAGAGAGAGAGAGAGAGAGAGAGAGAGAGAGAGGGAGAGGGAGAGGGAGAGAGAGAGAGGGAGAGGGAGAGAGAGAGAGAGAGAGAGAGAGGAGAGAGAGGGAGAGAGAGAGAGAGAGAGAGAGAGGGGAGAGAGAGAGAGAGAGAGAGAGAGGGAGAGGGAGAGAGAGAGAGAGAGAGAGGAGAGAGAGAGGGAGAGAGAGAGAGAGAGAGAGAGAGAGAGAGGAGAGAGGGAGAGGGAGAGAGAGGGAGAGAGAGAGAGAGAGAGAGAGAGAGAGGGAGAGGGAGAGAGATGAGAGAGAGAGAGAGAGAGGGAGAGAGAGAGGGAGAGAGAGAGAGAGAGAGAGAGAGGGAGAGAGAGAAAGAGAGAGAGAGAGAGAGAGAGAGAGGGAGAGAGAGAGAGAGAGAGAGAGAGCCACTACCCATGAAACTCGCTCACCCCCTCCATTTATTTGACACAGCTTTCTAAGAGAAATAGGGTTAGAGCCAAAGAGTTTTTTTTACAACGTGTCCAATAAACTATCATATAAACTGATAAAGCAATAAACTGATATTGCCCGTGCTTTCTCTTTTAGAGATGAAACGATATGAAAATTTCAGATCACCACGGTATTGTTAAAATGTGCTGAAAATTTTCAAAAAGTACTACAGTAAGACACTCACAGAAAAATAATTTCACGAGTTTTATATTGAAAAGTCAGACCCAAAAAGGATTGAT
>NC_139628.1:50606630-50614130 GCF_964638095.1 Poromitra crassiceps | reverse complement strand
AGAGAAGACTGCTACTGACCACACCATATAGACTGAACAGAAGACTGCTACTGACCACACCATATAGACTGAAGAGGAGACTGCTACTGACCACACCATAGTAGACTGAAGAGGAGACTGCTACTGACCACACCATAGTAGACTGAAGAGGAGACTGCTACTGACCACACCATAGTAGACTGAAGAGAAGACTGCTACTGACCACACCATATAGACTGAAGAGAAGACTGCTACTGACCACACCATATAGACTGAAGAGAAGACTGCTACTGACCACACCATATAGACTGAAGAGAAGACTGCTACTGACCACACCATAGTAGACTGAAGACAACACTGCTACTGACCACACCATATAGACTGAAGAGAAGACTGCTACTGACCACACCATAGTAGACTGAAGAGAACACTGCTACTGACCACACCATAGTAGACTGAAGAGAAGACTGCTACTGACCACACCATAGTAGACTGAAGACAACACTGCTACTGACCACACCATATAGACTGAAGAGAAGACTGCTACTGACCACACCATAGTAGACTGAAGAGAACACTGCTACTGACCACACCATAGTAGACTGAAGAGAAGACTGCTACTGACCACACCATATAGACTGAAGAGAAGACTGCTACTGACCACACCATATAGACTGAAGAGAAGACTGCTACTGACCACACCATATAGACTGAAGAGAAGGCTGCTACTGACCACACCATAGTAGACTAAAGAGAAGACTGCTACTGACCACACCATAGTAGACTGAAGAGAAGGCTGCTACTGACCACACCATATAGACTGAAGAGAAGACTGCTACTGACCACACCATAGTAGACTGAAGAGAAGACTGCTACTGACCACACCATAGTAGACTGAAGAGAAGACTACTACTGACCACACCATAGTAGACTGAAGAGAAGACTGCTACTGACCACACCATAGTAGACTGAAGAGAAGGCTGCTACTGACCACACCATATTTATAGACTGAAGAGAAGACTGCTACTGACCACACCATAGTAGACTGAAGAGAAGACTGCTACTGACCACACCATATAGACTGAAGAGAAGACTGCTACTGACCACACCATATAGACGACTGAAGAGAAGGCTGCTACTGACCACACCATAGTAGACTGAAGAGAAGGCTGCTACTGACCACACCATATAGACTGAAGAGAAGACTGCTACTGACCACACCATAGTAGACTGAAGAGAAGGCTGCTACTGACCACACCATAGTAGACTGAAGAGAAGACTGCTACTGACCACACCATATAGACTGAAGAGAAGGCTGCTACTGACCACACCATATAGACGACTGAAGAGAAGACTGCTACTGACCACACCATAGTAGACTGAAGAGGAGACTGCTACTGACCACACCATAGTAGACTGAAGAGAACACTGCTACTGACCACACCATATAGACTGAAGAGAAGACTGCTACTGACCACACCATATAGACGACTGAAGAGAAGGCTGCTACTGACCACACCATATAGACGACTGAAGAGAAGGCTGCTACTGACCACACCATATAGACTGAAGAGAACACTGCTACTGACCACACCATAGTAGACTGAAGAGAAGACTGCTACTGACCACACCATATAGACTGAAGAGAAGACTGCTACTGACCACACCATAGTAGACTGAAGAGAAGACTGCTACTGACCACACCATATAGACTGAAGAGAAGGCTGCTACTGACCACACCATATAGACTGAAGAGAAGACTGCTACTGACCACACCATATAGACTGAAGAGAAGACTGCTACTGACCACACCATAGTAGACTGAAGAGAAGACTGCTACTGACCACACCATAGTAGACTGAAGAGGAGACTGCTACTGACCACACCATATAGACTGAAGAGAGGACTGCTACTGACCACACCATATAGACTGAAGAGAAGGCTGCTACTGACCACACCATATAGACTGAACAGAAGACTGCTACTGACCACACCATATAGACTGAACAGAAGACTGCTACTGACCACACCATATAGACTGAACAGAAGACTGCTACTGACCACACCATATTAGACTGAAGAGAAGGCTGCTACTGACCACACCATATAGACTGAACAGAAGACTGCTACTGACCACACCATAGTAGACTGAAGAGAAGACTGCTACTGACCACACCATATAGACTGAACAGAAGACTGCTACTGACCACACCATAGTAGACTGAAGAGAAGACTGCTACTGACCACACCATAGTAGACTGAAGAGAAGACTGCTACTGACCACACCATAGTAGACTGAAGAGAAGACTGCTACTGACCACACCATATAGACTGAAGAGAAGACTGCTACTGACCACACCATATAGACGACTGAAGAGAAGGCTGCTACTGACCACACCATATAGACTGAAGAGAAGGCTGCTACTGACCACACCATATAGACTGAAGAGAACACTGCTACTGACCACACCATAGTAGACTGAAGAGAAGGCTGCTACTGACCACACCATATAGACTGAAGAGAAGACTGCTACTGACCACACCATATAGACTGAAGAAAAGACTGCTACTGACCACACCATATAGACTGAAGAGAAGACTGCTACTGACCACACCATATAGACTGAAGATAATGCTGCTACTGACCACACCATATAGACTGAATATATTGCTGCTACTGACCACACCATATAGACTGAAGATAATGCTGCTACTGACCACACCATAGTAGACTGAAGAGAAGACTGCTACTGACCACACCATATAGACTGAAGAGAAGACTGCTACTGACCACACCATATAGCCGACTGAAGAGAAGACTGCTACTGACCACACCATAGTAGACTGAAGAGAAGACTGCTACTGACCACACCATATAGACTGAAGAGAAGGCTGCTACTGACCACACCATATAGACTGAAGAGAAGGCTGCTTTGCATAGCTTTCCAAATGACTCACGGGTGATCAGGGGCCAATTAGACTATTAGAGTACTGTATCATAACCATTCAAATGACAGACTGGAATATAGCAGCTGGCACATCCTGGGTTTATGGAGGCTTTGCAGCTGCACCAGAGATCTCCTAGCAACCACAGCTGGCACCATCATGAAGGTCCAGTGGTGGATTGGTCGTGCACAAACAATGGCTAAATATATTACCTATTTTATAGTACCTATTTCTATTTTTCAAATAAAAATAGACTTCCCCAGATTGCCTTGAGACTAACGAGAGCCTTCTCATTTTTGAATCATTCTGTGCTCATTTTTTGGGTCTTATTTTTTTTTTTTACACAATCGAGAGTCAAAAGAGATGTACTACTAGCAGACTGATCTGAGACAAAATGTTCAATTAAGCAATATTTGAGAAACAATGTGAGATGATGAGCCTGAGACTTTCATCATGAGACAAATCCTGAGAAGTATGATCCCTATAGGAGATCTCATCATTGTATTGTCCAATGTCTCCTCCTTGCCCGGTTTATTTCTCTTAAATGTCCAAATGAAGCCATGTTGAAACTTGAAACGGGCAAATCAAAACTACAATCAGTTGTAGTCGCCCACGAAGGCGCGTTACAGGTTGCTGGAGGGAAGGTCAGGAATGTTAGGAAGGGAATTGTCTGTCTCCCTGCTGGCAAACCTCATAACACCAGACACAGACAGCACATGAGGCAGGAGGAGGACACCGATTGGTTGATTTCCACATGATATTTTCAGCAGTTCTCAGTCATGCAGCCATCTTATGTAATGAGCTTTGAGCAAACCTGTACTTTGGGATGTGACAGTCATTCAAAACCAGTCCGAGAGCAAAATCTTTCACCCCGGAAATGACGGCATAGACCTATTGTTATCAGTAGCATTACTTCTCAGGAATACACCATCATCTGATCCTTATCTCAAATGTACGTAGCTGCATTATACTCCTCCCTTCACTCATTTTAGGATCCACTGGCAGACTGCCCAACCTGGGGGAGAGAGAGAGAGAGAGAGAGACAGAGAGAGAGAGAGAGAAACTGACTGACTGTCGTTCAAGCCGTTCATTGATTTACCAGTGACTCTAAACACCACATATAATGTGGCTCAAAGACACGCCCCCCTCGGCCACGCCCCCTCGGCGTCATCGTCCATCGAAGGCATATCCAACGCGGGGGGGAAATGAGAACCGTGTAGACTCAATGCTCAAGCTGCTCACAACACCCCCCCCCCTCCATTAAAAAAAAATAGTTCTGAAATGGAACCAACAATACAGTAGACAGTTGCCATTTTGGATGTTTTCACAGTTATATAGTGTGAACAAACACAGACGTTCTACTGTATTTACTCAGAATGACTTCAATCTTTTAGTTATAGTTATCTTTATAGTTATTGGTCTAGATGTGAACGGGTGCCACTTAGTACATCACTACAATGCCGAGCGCGGCGGCAGAACACAAGTTATAACAGGCATAAATGAGTCATCAAGGGCCCGGCTTAGGTTTACGTCATCTTACTTGGAATTTTAAATGACATGACAAGTTAATTAATTGATGTGGCATTTCATGATGAGCCCCATTAAAATAGATAACTCAGCAGCGTATAAATAGACCGACGGTGAGTGAGTCATTCAACAAATCTGTTTCTTAACTGCTGTAAAGCTGACGTAGTCCATCCATAGTGGACATGAAGTGTTTTCGTTCAACTGCTACGACACGTGAGGATGAACTGCCTGCAGTGTGTGGACTTCCTGTCAGGAAATCATGTGCAACTGGCAAAGCACATTTCGGTGCCACCACTAGGAGGCGACCTAATAATATTCCAGGACGGGACGGTCACTTTAGCCCTTGGTCACGCGCATCTATGCAGCAGAAGAAATGGCTGCAGCTTTAAAGCTGAAAAATAGTTGTAAATTCAATCTGAAGATGAAGGTAGTCGATAAATCACTCAGCATGTTCATCAGCAGGTGATGATGGAAGACCACTCTCCATCAGTTCATTTGGAGCCATGGTTCTTACACAGTGAGAGATGCAGCCCTCCTGGACCACACATTATGCCAAACATATCCTCTATACTTGCTGGTAATGACGCAAAAGATTGCCTACTGTTTTGAGTATCTGCATCAGTGAAACAGCACATTTTTTTCATAGATAGTAATTGTCTTGCACATTAATGGGACAGCTCATCCTAAAATCCAAAATACATTCCCTCTCACCTGTAGTGCTATTTATCCATCTATATCGTTTTGTGTTAGTTGCCTGAGTTTTGGAGATATCGGCCGCAGAGTTTCTGCCTTCTCTCCAGTACAATGGAACTGGATGGCACTCGGCTTGTGGTGCTCAAAGTGCCAAAGAAATACATTTGATCAACTCAACAGCAACGTCTCTTTCCAGAAATCATGACCCCGTTACTCAAGATAATCCACAGACCTCGTTATGAGCAGTTTCATGGAGGAACTATTTTTCTTTTGACCGAACTACACCCGGTAGCTGCTAGCTAGTTCCTACATGAGACCGCAAAAGAAAATAGTTCCTACATGAAACTGCTCACAAGTGTCCTGCTACAGGATACTCAAAAATCAAAACCATCCAGACATCAAAGCTATTTGAACTATGGCTGACGAGTACTATCTGTTCACACGTTCCTAAGCACACTCATCCACCACCCACGGTGGCAAATGGGACAAGAAAATCACCTGAACTACCAAGAAGATCCAGCAGCTGAGGTTCTTCTTACCAGAGCAACTTGAAAAAAGGTAGCTTGCCACAGCCAATCAGAGTGCAGCTCTACAAGGCCGTGGCTCACTCCATCCTCACCTCATCTATGATGGCTTGGCTTGGAGCTGCATAGGTTCAGGCCATCTGTCTGAACCATCACTGACATGCCAGTGTCAACGTCATCCACATGTCACACACAAGCCACCGCCTCAAATGACTGCCGTTTGGAGGAATGACAATGTTGATGCTAAACAGTCGGAATAGGATACTCCCAGTGGACATGGTTTGCCCGCTCCGTTAGCAACGGTTTGTCCGCTATTCGATCCGCTCCCCACCCCCCCCCCCCCCCCCCCTGCTAAGTGGCATCAGACTGCTCATTTGCACTCATAAGCCTCTAGAATCTTGAATGAAATTCTGTTTCAAAAGCAACAGAATTTTTACGTTTCTTTTTTGAATTTTGGAAGCGGTGTGCTAGGAACGCTTTGAACGGCGAGATACGAGACAGTATTTGGTGCGACGCTGTGATATTGAGCCTTTGCGAAATGAAAGTGGCTTTATGTTTATATTAACTTTATCTTTATGTTTTTTTTATCTGCCTTTTATTGGTGTAAAGCCCGCTGTGTATGGGAGGTGCTTCGATAATAAATAAAACTTTATTATTATTATCTTCTGACTCTTCATCCACATAACCCGCGACAGCTAACGGGGATCCATCCAATCAAATAAACCAATAAACCCCCTCAGCCTGGACATGAAAGTCAAGCTCTGCTGGAACGAGTCCACTGAGTTTGAGCCAAGAATGCCTGCTGCTGTGTTGCACTGCGCACGCATACACACACACACACACACACACACACACACACACACACACACACACACACACACACACACACACACACACACACACACACACACACACACACACACACACACACACACACACACACACACACACACACACACACACACACACACACACACACACACACACACACACACACACACACACACACACACACACTCCACGTGAGTTCTTGATTTATTCCAAGTCTGTATACTGGATGACGAGATCTAATTTGAAGGAGTATGCCAGTCATGGAGAATGGGAACTGGACCAGCAGTGGAAATGTCCCACACAGGCCCTGCTGCCACTGGGCAGATTATAGGGGGAAATAAACAGTGCATTGGGGCATAAACAGTAACTGAAAGAGAGCACTGTCTTGAGGATTCCATGATGCAGAGGAATCTTCTCCTGCTAACATGAAGCGTCCCATCTACAGTAGCCTAATTACCTGCATTTACTTCGAGTGGCTCTTTTGTACGAGAACTTCCACAAGGTGTCAAGTTGTTCATGACAGCCTGATCATTTGAAATGACCACTCAATAATAATTTAGCCAAACAATAATAGAGTGAATACAACAACTATTATTATTATTATTATTATTATTATTATTATTATTATTATTATTATTATTATTATTATTATTACCTACAAATTACTCCGCTCAGTAACTATACTCTTCACAGTGAACAAACTATGTCATTTGATTACTGAATAATAAAAGTAGACTAAATTTTAAATGATACATGAACAGCAGTGTCACAGTTTCCCTCCAAAGAAGGAAAGCAAGAGAGAATGTTCACTGAATTGATTTTTCAACTGCAATATCATTATAGAGCAGGTCAGTTCCATTCATTCACACGAAGCAGCATCTTGGAAGGTAAAATTCAATCATTCTGCAGCCAAGAGATTTATTATTATTATTATTATTATTATTATTATTATTATTATTATTAAATCAAGTATGCCATTTTCAACACTTAGTAATGCAGT
>NC_139628.1:50564130-50601630 GCF_964638095.1 Poromitra crassiceps | reverse complement strand
ATCGGAGTAGAACTAGAGTTGGAATAAATAAGGTGCAATTAGTATGAATGAAAATGAATGAATGGAATGGAAAGAAAATGATGTCATGTTGCTGTGTGTTTTGCTATTACCAGAGTTTACATGTGCAGCAACTAAAAGAGATTGAAGGTATTTGTATATAATTTAGTAGTAATTTGGGAAGTACTGTCAACTTTTGAGTACATTTAGTAGCTACATTTAGTTCCAGATCTGCTAATGTGTTTACAATTATCAGAGAATAATCAAAGCCCTGCTTGCGCAGGTTGGTTTTTTATGGATCTGATTGAGATTGAGAGAGAGGGAGACGCCATTCGCCGACCGACCAGCAGGGGACGTACGGTGGAGAGCGACCGGACCAGACGTGCTGTGTGACCGAGGTGGAGTCTCACCAGTCTCGAGGACTGATTCACAGGAGGACTTGGTTCAATATCCTTCTTCGTCATATATCGTGCGGATAAGCATGCGCTCACTGCGCTGAGATCTCGTCACACTAAAAACACACTACCCGGGTAGATCACTTTTTGTTTCATTGGGTTTGAGCTCTGAAGTGTATTTAATTTGTTTATTTGGGTTTTCCTAACTATTGGGACTAAGAGAGATCACAGTAACCGAAGTGCACTATAAAAAGAAGAAAACTGTTCTATGTTGTAAAATAAATACGCCGGCTATATGTTCTAAGAAAGTCTCTGGTATTCCATTTCTCTACTCCTTGAAAAATACCTACAGTTAAGCACTTGTATCTATAGTGTACTGAGTAAGTGCTACATACTCCTTACATTTTCAAAAGAAGCTAGTTTAGTTATAATGCACAACAGACAAAAACGATGTCTGTCTCTCTGTTGTCGCACATCCAAACAAGACACGGAGTATAAATAAGGCGTGGCCGAGGATGTCACAAATAAATCACGGATGATGTCAGTGATGTCACTCGTGCAATTGCATCAGTGATGTTGAGCTGCCATTAGTGAGTGATGTCATCAGTGAGTGCAATGTCACTTGAGCAATTGTGATGTCATCAGTGAGTGATGTCTTCAGTGATGTCACTCGAGCAATTGTGATGTCATCAGTGATGTCATAAATCCTTCCCGGCTGAGGCTACAATAAGTGGTGGAAGACGCAAGGCGGAAAGCCATGAGAAGAAGAAGCCGCTGCTCCCATACGACAATTTCCCTCCAAAAAGGATCATTTTGACCCTCAGGTACGATAATTCAACATTTGCCACCTGGCAACACTGATACTGCCTTCTGTTTGAGACACAGCATACAAGTCAGTGTGGTACAGTGACGCATCTGAAGGAATGGCTGTTCAAGCAGGACATGGTGACAGGCAGCTCCGTGATGCCGTCTGTGCAGGACACCTGGACACACTGAGGAGCCTGCTGCAGGAAGACCACTTCAGAAGGCAGATCAATAAGCAGTGTATTTATGGGTGGACCCCTCTGGAGCACGCAGCCTGGTGGGGTCATGCTGCCTGTGTGGACTACCTGATCACACAGGGAGCACAGGTAGACCTAGCTGATGAGTATAACTCGACACCTCTCTACTGGGCCGCGCGCTACGGTCACCTGGAATGTGTCCGGATCCTCCTGGAAGCCGGGGCCAACCCTAACAGAATCAGACACGGCTCAGACACCCCTCTCTACATCAGTGCTGAATACAACAACCTGGACTGCTTCCACCTGCTGCTCCAGGCTGCTGGCGTTCTGACCCGTGATGTGGCTTCTCTCCTGCTGGATAAGGTGCTGCGTAACAGGCGCAACACGACCTTCGTCCAGCTGCTGCTGGACCACGGCGCTGACCCGGCCCTGGTGACCACAGAGCAGGCACAGCTGGAGGAGACGGCGGATCCTGAGGCTCTCAGGGTCTTTCTGGAGGCCAAGAGATGTCCTCGCAGTCTGGCCCACGTGTGTCGGACCCGGATCCGCCAAGTGCTGGGCACACATCGCCTGAACCAAGTCCACTCCCTACCCCTAACACCAGTGATGAAGGACTTCGTGCTCCACCAAAACTGACTTGAAGGGCTGTCAGTTTATTTATTTCATTTCCTAGATTTAGTTCTTCAGTGACTGTGTTTCAAACAACTCCAGGACCAGAGATTATACATCATCAGCATACACCACCTGTAGACAATCCTACTACTTGGAGAGCCTTAATTGGAGTGTGTCTGTGTGTACTCAGTTCAACGTCTCCAGAGTCCTCACCCCAGAAATTCAGTTTATCTTAATATGACGTGAGGTTCAGTTAGCTTTGCACAGAAACAGCCGGGAGAAATACTTTTTTACTTTTACACTTGATTACATTTCAGAGCCTGTCAATTGTTTACTTTTACTTGATTAAACAAGTTGAATCAGTACTTCTACTTTTACCAGAGTCTTTATTTAGACAAGTAACTGTACTTCTACCTAAGTAAAGAATGTGTGTATACTTTTCCCATCTCTGCTGAAAGGTACATAGACAGGTTGAGATCATATTTGATATTAATATTTGTGGCTGTTTTCTTAATTTGACATAATATAGACAGAAAGAGGTGAATTAATCCATATCAGCATAGGATCATTTGTAATATAAACTATTTTTTATGAAGAAAATGGGGTTATAGCAACAGCAACAGCATCTTTTTTCTTATTCTTTTATTCACGCAAACACATACCTGCTTATGCCTGTGATACACTACAAGACTTTTCACTTTGAAATTCAAACATGTTTCATAAATAATCATTGTGGCTGCGACTGGCGTCGGGAGGCAGTTTACACTTGAAGACTAGAAATCTGGAGGCAGTTTACACTTGAAGACTAGAAATCTGGAGGCAGTTTACACGACAAGACTTTCCCCCCGATTTTACACAGGATTTCCAGTTGGGCTCAGTCTGTCTTTGTTGACTCTAGTCTGCAGTTGTTGTGCCAGTCGGCAGCTAAATCTGTTAGATTAAGATTATATCAAACATGTTTGAATTTCAAAGTGAAAAGTCTTGTAGCGTATATACTGCCTCATCTGAGTCAGTTGTGTCGTGTATTTCAGTCCGTTTTTTCAGTCGTGATACACAATCTTAATGAAGCAGTCTTGTAGTGTAAAGTAAACTCCCCAGTGTTTTTTCATAATCTGTTAAGATTTTCAAAGTAGTGTATCACAGGCATAACAGATTTTGCTGCCGACTGGCACAACAACTGCAGACAACAAATTGTAGACTAGAGTCAACAAAGACAGACTGAGTCCAACTGGAAATCCTATGTAAAATCGGGGGGAAAGTCTTGTAGTGTAAACTAGGCATTACATAACACCCCACATTCTGACCTTTCACCAGAATAAACTATCTTCAGATGACACTTCCTGTCTGCTTTCTATGAAGAAAAGAGGGTCACACTCACACAGCGACGTCGCACATCTTTGTTTGCCTCTTCTTTTTCATTCATAAAGCCGTCACCAGTATATATTGCCCCTTGACCATCGAACCACACTAGAGGTAATGCATTAAAAAGTCCCAGTTCTTTACACACACACACACACACACACACGCGCACTCGCACACACACGCACACACACACACACACACACACACACACACACACACACGTATGTATGTTTATGTATAATGTGACCCACACACACACACACACACACACGTGTGTGTGTGTGTGTGTCACATTATACATAAACATACATACGGTACATATATATACACATACAATAAAGGATACACTCAGTAGTGTTTTCCTTCAACCAATCTAACACAATGCTGCCCTCTAATGGACACATTCATGCTGCTTCATCATAACTGTGCATTGATCAGTGATTCTCAACCGTGTGTGTTGGGGTGCACCAGAGGTCCTTGAGGGAGATCCAGGGGGTCCCCAACAAATTGATGAATTGTTAAACTTCATCATTATTTAATTGGCATGAAGTTAAAACAATTAGGGAATGTAGAATAATACCTGTTTTGGTCATACTTTCATTGTTGCTGTATCTCTCTAGATAGTATGGCATTCTGGACAAATTGTCAGATTTGCGTCTGAGATGCAAAATGTCATTAAATGGGGGTCCGTGGGCCCCCACTGATCTGGCAGTAACTTAGTTACAGTAACTTTTATTACTTTGCCCAGTAACTAGTAATGTAAGGGATTACAATGTCCAAAAAGTAATTGTATTACAGTTACTAATCCAAGTACAGTACTTTTTTCAAGTTACTTTCTCCAGCGCTGGCACAACACTAAAATTAAGTGTGGTGATAGGTCTGGCTACAGATACAGTCGGTCACGTTACGTCCGGTAACGTGTGTGTGTGTGTGTGTGTGTGTGTGTGGTCGTGGGGGAAATGGGAGGATTTCCCCCACGCTGACCCATTGACCACGCGTCTAGGATGAGACACCGCCTGCATGTATACGAGACTTCTGTGTTCTAAACGTGTGATTCGTTTTTTGTCCTATAGGCAAATAAATATAAAGTATGCAGTTTGGCTGATTGTTGACTCCTCCTGTGAGGTTAATTATTTTTTCAATAAAGTGGATTCAGTTCTAAAAGGAGCTGGATAAACAGGTTGTACCTCACTTTATGGAATGGGTGGGGGGGGGTAGCTAAAGTAATATAGTAAGGTAATGAGTAATGTAACTAATTACTTTTGATACCAAGTGATAAATAAAGTGTAGCCTAATTCTTTTCAAGTTTCAAGGTTCAATGTGCCTGTAAACAGGTCTATGAAAGCACAGGTAATTTGTAGACTGATTGCTACCCATCTCCTAAATGCAGGCCATCCTTTAGGCCGCTGACTCCCGCCTGGAGAACCTTGGGGTCCCCGGGAAAACTTGGCGTAGATTCTGCCCCACGGTGGACAGTTCTCAAAACCCGGCGTGGGTTATGCACAGCATTGGACCAGGTTTCAGCACCTTGGACAGTACCCAAGCCTGCAGAACTGGCAGCGGCTGTGCAGTTGTTGCTATTATTACATGATGTGTGCGGAAAACTGACGTAGAACCTAGAACTTCGAGAGGAATTAAACTTATGTTGTAGTTATTTTTTTAACTAACCAAGTAGGAGGGAATTAACATTGGTGTAGAATACAGCCAGCGTTACAGAGTAACAGTAGTTACTCTGTATATATAATAGGTACCCAAAATGATTATTTCTCATAGGTCACACGCACCCTGTAACAACAGAATAGGTACCCGGTAGTTACAAAATAGGCACGGTATAATAACAGAATACGTACCCAGGCCAGTTGTTACAAAGATAGGTACGGTATAAGTTCTTTATAAGTCCCCCTTTATTACCCCCTTATTCCATACATTCAGATTTGTTACTCTGTACTTACCCTTATTCTAAAGCGTTACTTTGTTGGGCTATTCACCTTATGTAGCCCCGCCCACTTGACCCAGTTGTGTTATGACTTCCTGTTCAAAACACCGTCTGTTTTACCTGCTCACTAATACTGTACTGTCACAGGAAGTGTAAACACAATAGGAAGTAACTGGCTGACCACTGTGTTGGAACATAAGGTGAACACTGTACTTCAGGTAGGCTATCTGTACTTTACGGAGTATGTATTTTACAGCTTTTTACTTTTATTCCCTACATTTTAACACAAATATATGTACTTTCTACTCCTTACATTTTCAAAACAGGCTATACTTTAATTTTAATGCACAACAGACAAAAGCGATGTCATGTTTGTCTGTCTCTCTCATCTCCCGCTCTCCCAGCTCTCATTCATTATGTGCACCTTTTTAGTGGAAAAACCACATCACACAAATTATGAATCAAAGTCTTTATACATCTTAAAAGATGTTTGGAGGGGATCTTTCAAGTTTAATAGTCTTCGAATTATGACGTGAGTTGGCTTTGCACAGAAACAGCCATTAGAAATTGTTTTTTACTTTTACACTTTATTACATTTCAGAGCCTGTAGTTTTTTTTTTGAAGTTGAATCGGTACTTTTACTTTATACAAGTTTTTTTTTCTTTTTCTTTTTTTTTCTTTTTTTTTTTACAAGTAACTGTACTTCCACTTGTAGCCTAAAAAGAACATGTATTTTCCCCCTCTCTGATTAGACCAAAAGTCACCAATAAAATGCTGTCCACTTGTTACATAACCAGCCAGTCCGACTGAGAAATTCTACGTCTACGTCTTCAAGCAGCTGCAGCATTAAATTACCTCTGCCAGCTGGGGAAAAAAGAAGATTGTGCCAGTGACAAAAATAACAATTTTTCTGGAAGGGCTTTTCTGACTTTTTAGATCCGCAGCCTGACACTGACGAGCCGTGATGTAAAACCACAATGGAATCAAACGATGAGAACTCTTGGTGGCTAACAGTCAGATATGACTTCTTGTATTGTATAGTATTTACACTGGTCTCTACAGTGCATTTGGCCAGCTTTCGCCAAAAGTGATCCACCCAAAATACTTACCAACTTACATAATGCTCCACACATTCTGCCATTTTAGCAGAATAAACTGAGCTCAGATTACCGTCCCATGCAGCTTTCTACAAAGAAAATGGGGTCATGGCAACGGCAACTTTTTTGTTCGCTGTGAATACCTCTTCCCTGCAGCACATAAACAACGTGTAAGACAATGATATTCTCTGCCAGTTGAATCAGCATTTTTCAGTTCAACAGAAGAGAAGAAACTGTTGAAGAGGAGCTCGGGAAGGGGGCCTATTATGCTAATTTCCATGTTCTATATTTTATTATTATTTTATTCTGGGACTCCACTAGAGTAGCTTTGCATGACTCACCGTTGAAAAAACGTATAATATGTATCTTGTACTGTCCCTTTATGCAGCCCCTCATTTCAGCCTCTGTCTGAAACGCTCCATTTTAGCACCTGTCTCTTTAGCTGAGAGCAGAAACTACTGGGAAAAAGTGTGGAACGCTAAGTTCCATCACACCACTTATATCTTATTATATTATTATATTTATATTATTATAGTGAAGTGTTACATGATCTCTCCTGTTTCTAAATATATCTGTACCGTTTGGTTTGAACAAGTAAAACTACTTTTATACGCATTTTAGGACATGGGAAATTAAATGGCGGGTGAAAATCTCTGGTACAGTGCTGAAGCAGGAAGTGACGTTCACTTTGGCTCTCTATAGCAACTTGCACCGCGTCTTTGGCGATACTACTAGTCCCAACAACTACACCTCCAGTAATTTTCCACTGTTGTTGTGATACGAGTTGACGTCTTCTAGGTTTTTGCATTAACGTTAGCCGAAACCGGCCGAAACGCACGCGGAAAAGGAAGTGATGGTGGCAGGAGAGGCGCTCTGTACAGGAAGCCGGGAAAAAAGCTAGGGCTGTCCCAGAGTCTATTTTCCTTAGACAAATAGACTGGGTTCCCAGTGTGATAGACAGTGATAGACAGATGGTTCATCCAATCACCTGGCAAGTATTTTTTTGAAAGTGCCTGCCCGTTTTAACCGGTTCTCAAGATCGAGTCCACAGATGGTTCTGTGAAACAAACCCTCTGGCAGCATCAGGTTAACACGTCGTCAGAACTATGATGTAAAATCAATGGAATCAAATTATGAATTAGAGTATGAATTGACTAGAGTCATATTATTGAGTCTTTATTGCTTTTTGGTTTTACACTGCTCCCGACAGTGCATTTGGCCAGCTTTCGCCAAAAGTGATCCAGCCAAACAATTTACATAACACTCCACATTGTGCCATTTTACCAGCAGAAACTGAGCTCAGATTACAGTTCCATGCGGCTTGATATGAGATATGATAAAAAAAAAAAGGATTAAGGTCAGGAAAACAGCATCATTTTGTTACAGTAGGTGTGAATACCTCACCCCATGAGGACATACAACACCGTGTCCTACAGTGATGTTCTATTGAATCAAGATTTTGGGCAGATTGTTGCCATAGTTTAGTTTAGTTTATTTCGATCAGAAAGAAAAGAATATTCACAGAATAGAAAAAACAGAAAACAAAAGATACATAACTTAAGGCTGACCGAAAGGGTTTAGGGCTGAAGCTAACTAGCTTGTTACAGTAAATGCCCTTACCCTTATTCCTTTACGTTATATGTAAACATATGCATACACATGGATACATACATGCATTAATTTACACACACTACCTTTTGCGTCGGAATTATGACGGAATAGGGCGTAATTTGACGCCCTGGGAAACGTGTCGCTGCAAGAAATTAGGCCAGAGGAGTTGAGAGGTAAAGTCGGGACAATAATGTGTCGGAAAAGGATGAGCTCACAGAATTCCCCAACCTACTCCGCCCACTCAGAAGGTGCCGGTCAGCTGCTCCAGGAGACTAGCAGTGAATATGAAGATCTCCTGCTGTGGGAAGCTTCCCCATCATCCAGTTGTTCTGCTGTTTTGAAACGGCAATCTTCGAGTCATTTTAACGTCGAAGAATCAAGATCGTCACCGTGGTTTTCTCTCCAGTTGTGCTGGCAACCTCCCTGTTGTACGGACAAACCTCACCTGTGTTTCACCTGGCATGAGGGTGAGTAGATGACGACAGCCGATTTGTCATTGTTGGGTGAACTGTTCCTTTAACACATTGAGTGCCAGCCATTTTTTCATCCTGTAGGTAAGTTGTGCCAGGTTTTTTTTTGAGGATTCTGGCTCATTTTACAAGAGCCGAGGATTATTTTCTGTTAAGAATTCATGAACACCAATCATCTAAAAATAACTAATAGAATGTGTGCTTTCTCTGTCTAAAAGAGTTAGTTTGCAGAGTTAGTAGTTATGTAGATATTAGCCGTTGAGTACAGCATGGTTTCAGCGTCTGGAAATTTATTCAGAGATAAATGGCTTTTTGTGAAATTCGACAGAACAGTCACTTTAACCATTCATTTTTGGCATCAGTAAGACCGTCAGACATTCTAAACAATAGTTTTGAACAGTAATTTCCTCCATAACAACAGGAAACACCCCTCTCATTCAAACTCCTCCCTCCGTGTGTCTTCTCCTCCTTCCTCCTGGCTCTACAGCGGGCGTGTCAGAAGCGCGTTGCTGCTGCCTGCCTGCCTGCCTGCGTGCCTGCCTGCCTGCTTGCCTGCGTGCGGACGCTCCTTGTGCGAGTCAAGATGGGCCGGGGAATGCGTGGGCGATGGGCAGATGTTGATTCTGGCCTTTCTGAGGTGTTTCAAAGTGTGTTTCACCTATAATCTATTTTGCAAATCGCTCTCCGCTCTCTGTGTGCGGCTGCCTGCGCGGCCGCTCTCGGGCAAGACAAGTGTGGAATGGATTACTGTAAAATCGCCTCGCCATTTCCTTGAATGGCTTGCTCCCGCGGCAGTTTTTTCTTTGATTTCGCTCGTCTGGGGGAGCACTGTCAACACTTAGTGGGTCGGTAAAATAGATTATACACATTCTCTTGCTCCAATAGTGATCTCGAAGATGTAAAAGTTGTTGATTGATGTCCCACCGTCAAAAAAAAAAAATGTTTATGTAAGACGAGATATCTCGGCTCTGGCACTCAAGCGTTGGATTATGTAAGACGAATTATCTCGGCTATGGCACTTAACGTGTTAAAAGATCCTATCCTCATAACTTACATGAGATAAAGATCAAGCTTGAATTAAAGAGTTTTCTTTCCTGTGCGGAAGCTGGATTGTTGCAGCAGCAAAATAGTGGCACAAACCAAAGAAAACCCGAAATGAATGATGTTTTACAGCAATACGAGAGTGTGCAAAATAACAGAACATAATAGATGACGAAAATTATTATGATGTGAACATGTATTAAAAAATGCACTATGTATCAACAAATATCAGTGTCTATGACAACAAACATACTGTGATATGAGAGTATATGATCAAGCAAATGTGAATGTACAGCGTATGTGAATCATAATATTTCTATAAAGAAGTCTACATACAGTAGTAGTATTCTTCATATCAGTATTCATATTAGTCAGTTTGATAATACTTAGTATGATGTATAATTATGTTTGGTGTATGATTTTATAGAGGATGAAAACAACAACATGCCCTGCTTAAATGCTCACAGCTGACCAAGGTAAGCTATAAGAGAGGTGTATGCAGCATTACTTCAGAGTGACATACATTCTCCAAAGTGTAAAAATATATAATTATATACATTGCAATGCTTTGACTGGGTAGGCTTAGTGGGGTACTATTTGTTGTAGCCAATTTTGATGTGTGCTATATATATATACGTGTGGTACTGTATGGATATGTGGATTATTGCTGTTGTTGCTTCACCTGTGCACTAGACTAGAGGGCATAGACAGGTAGGTAATCACAGTAGTCTGCATAGGCAAGGTACGCGCCAATAGGGCAGGCAAGGCCACACAGCAGCCGAGCTGCGGGCAAGGCCGTGCAGCGGCCGAGCTGCAGGACAGGCGAATCAAGCGTGCATAGCTCGTAGTCACGATTTTGCGGGCTGTCTATTTGTGACATCATCAGTGATGTCATTAGGGATTGTGATTTCATCAGTGATGTCACTTGAGCAATTGTGATGTCATCAGTGATGTCACTCAAGCAATTGTGATGTCATCAGTGATGTCATAAATCTTTCCTGGCTACAGTATATAAGTGGTGGAAGCCGCAAGGCGGAAAGCCATAAGAAGAAGAAGCCACTGCTCGCATACGATAGTTGATCATTTTGACCCTCAGGTACGATAATTCAACATTTCCCACCTGACAACACTGATACTGCCTTCTGTTTGAGACCAAGCATACAAGTCAGTGTGGTACAGTGACACATCTGAAGGAATGGCTGTTCAAGCAGGACATGGTGACACACGGCTCTATGATGCCGTCAGGGTAGGAGACCTGGACACACTGAGGAGCCTGCTGCAGGAAGACCACTTCAGAAGGCTGATCAATGATGAGAAGTGTCTTTATGGGTGGGTTTGGGGGACCCCTCTGATGCACGCAGCATGGAGGGGTCATGCTGCCTGTGTGGACTACCTGATCACACAGGGAGCACAGGTAGACCTAGCTGATGAGGATAACTACACGCCTCTCTACTGGGCCGTGTGCGGCGGTCACCTGGACTGTGTCCAGATCCTCCTGGAAGCCGGGGCCGACCCTAACAGAATCATACACGGCTCACGCACCCCTCTCTACATCAGTGCTGCACACAACCACCTGGACTGCTTCCACCTGCTGCTCCAGGCTGCTGGCGTTCTGACCCGTGATGTGGCTTCTCACCTGCTGGAGGTGGTGCTGAATACCAGGTGCAACATGGCCTTCGTCCAGCTGCTGCTGGACCACGGCGCTGACCCGGCACTACCACTAACACAAGTGATGAAGGACTTCGTGCTCCACCAAAACTGACTTGAAGCTTGAAGGGAGTCAGTTTATTTATTTTCATTTCCTAGATTTAGTTCTTCAGTGACTGTGTTTCAAACAAATCCAGGACCAGAGATTATATGCCATCAGCATACACCACCTGTAGCCAATCCTACTACTTGAAGAGCGTTAATTGGAGTGTGTCCGTGCGTGTGCTCGGTTCATCGTCTCCAGAGTCCCCACCCCAGAAATTATGTTTATCTTAAAGGTCCCAATTCGTGCAGCTGTAACCTCTTAAAAACGTGTGTCTCTGGTCCATAAAACATGATTCTGGATTAATTTGTCGAAAATATAGCAACCCCGTTTGTCGTGACGGAGTTGTCCCTTCCTCGTCCCAAGAATGCTCTGTTTCTATAATATTGTAACGTATCGGTGATACGCCAAGGAACGGAGAGTTGTAGTTGGTACAGGTTCTTTATTCACAGGCTCCTTTAGCTCCTAGCAGCTAGCTTCACACCGCTAGCTCTACACACAACAACCGGTCTCGCTCACTCCATAGCTTGACTGACATCCGGCCCAGCGGCCGCTGGTCCTATATACCCCGTTTCCCCTAGGAACACACCCGCACACATTAGTTCCTAGCTGCACTCTAGACACTTCTATTGTACATCACATTACAGGTAATACCTGGATTACCTGAAACGCTACATACTCCTCACCCAACATTAGTCAACGCCCACGTTGACACCCACAACCCACACATATCCCCCTGTACCAAAACACAACACCCCACAACATTTTCCATTACCGCATCAATTTCCCCACATAGTCTCTTATCTTTTTAGCACACTTCTCAATTTCCGTTCCACCACCACCATTTGCATTTCTTTTCATTTCTTCCCTCTTTTCCCATTCCTTTAAATTCAACCCACATTTCAATTATCTTTTTACACACATTTCAATTTAACTCAAACCCATTTACGTTTTCCCCTTCTTTTCTTTACACTCATTTTCAATTCAACCCACATATCATTTCAGTTCGACAATAACCCCAACATTTACCTTATTTCTCTTTTCTTCTTTACACATTCATTTAAACCACCATCATTTCCATCCCCCCTTTCAAAGCTTCTGTCCCACCTGAAGCACACTAGTCCCGCTCAACCCCCAGTGGGGTTAGTCCTCTGCAGTGTAACTCTTTTCGGTCCCCCCTCTGTGCCCCACAGACCTCACACTCCCTGCAGTATCTCCGCACGTCCTCCTTTTGTTTGCCCCAGTAGAAATGTCCACGGATGAGGCTGAGTGTCTCTTCGGGCCCACGATCACCGTATGGGCCCTCGTGCATCCACTTCAGTGCCAATTCTCGCAGGCAACCGGGTACAACCCACTGGGTCCCGCTTTTCCCGTGCCCCTTTCTCTCCAAAACCCCATCTCCACCCAGTTGCAGGTCCGAAAACATGTTCCACAGTCCCTTCGTGGCACCGGAACACAGGTGAATCTCCTCCACAGGGGGCCGGCGTCCGGCCGCCACCCACGCATACACCGGACCGATATCCGCATCCTCCCTCTGTCTGCGTCTCCGCTCATGCCCGTCGACCTCCCAGATGGCCCTGTCCTCGTCTCTCGGCTCCACCTCTTGCACTCGCTCGTCCTCCCGTCCCGCTCCCCCAGGGGGCGGCGTGTTGAGGACAGCAGGGCGAACACCATCGGCGTCGATCTCCACCTTGGCTTTCTGCAGTGCAGCCGTGGGGGCTGTGTAGCGGCTTGGTTGGGCCGTCTCCTCCGGCCTTGACCCCTCTCGCTCCCCCGGGGACACGAGTGCCGCTCCCCCGACTGTAACAGCCCTGCAGATGATGTCGCTCACTTCCCTCTGGCTGTTCCAAACGATCCCCGCTCTCCTGATGGTCTCGTCGCTGATGATGATGTCCCCCTCTACCGGCTGGTATGCAGAGCAGCTAGCCTGGGCCGGCTCAACAGTCACTCTCCTGCCCAGAACAATCGGCTCTGTACTGCCCCGTTGCTCCGCTGCTTGTAGCTCAGGCTGCTCCACTGCTCCGCTACTCCGCTGCTCCTCTGCCTGTTGCTCCGGCTGCTCCCCCGGCTGTGTGTCTCTTCCAGCGTTCACACTCTTAGTGCAGTCTCTGGCTAAATGCTGAGGCGAACTGCACGTCCAACAAAGTCTCACCTGTCCACCGCCTGCACGTCTCTCCTCTCCCGCTGTTCTCCAGTCCCCGACAGCTTCTTGACACTCTCTGGCTATGTGTCCCGATCCACCGCATGCCCAGCAGGCTCCCTGCTGTCCCCAGTACCTTTGCTCCGCATGCCCGGTCCGTCTCCCCGAACCGTCTCGGCACCACCTCGCCACGTGGCCCGGTTCTCCACAGGTCCAACACAGTCTTTGCGGCTCCTCCGTCCGCTTCTCTCCGTGCTGCGCGACCTCTCGTAGCAGCTCCATAAGCCCCTCTGCCCAGGCTGGTGTCGCCTCCAACAGCCGTCTGATCTCCTGCATCAAGCGGGCTTCCATGCCCGCCAGCACCGAGCTGATCCCCGTCGTCAGCTCTTCTTTTCTCCCGTTCGCCGACAGGCATTCTTCTAAGCGCACCATCACAGGTGGCGCTCGTAGCAGCTAGCTCACACAGCTAGCTTGCTACCGCTAGGTCGCTCGAGCCTTTGATCTCCAACTTTTCCTCCGCCGTTCCTCCTCACTCTCTCCCCTCTCGACCGAATCAGAGGCGCTACCGCTTCACTTGCTGACACCAATGTAACGTATCGTGATACGCCAAGGAACGGAGAGTTGTAGTTGGTACAGGTTCTTTATTCACAGGCTCCTTTAGCTCCTAGCAGCTAGCTTCACACCGCTAGCTCTACACACAACAACCGGTCTCGCTCACTCCATAGCTTGACTGACATCCGGCCCAGCGGCCGCTGGTCCTATATACCCCGTTTCCCCTAGGAACACACCCGCACACATTAGTTCCTAGCTGCACTCTAGACACTTCTATTGTACATCACATTACAGGTAATACCTGGATTACCTGAAACGCTACAATATATTCAGAACTAACACTTCCCATTGGCCGCTGAGGGAGAGCCCGCCCCAGGCTCCCAGCGGCCAATCAGATTAGCGTCTGTGGACCAGCACGCTAGGTTGTGTCTACAACTAACGCTATCGTTAACTTAACGTTGCTACGCTAAAGAGGACATCTCAAAATGCCTAGACTTACCGAATGCACCTCCGCAGTTGCTGGATCACGTACAGTTGGCGTCGCTCCAGCTAGAAGTGTTAATTTTGTGGCTATAGACAAAATGGTGCAGGTAGCTTGTGTGAGAGAGACCCGCGCAGTATGCGTGAGGAAGCTCGTGACGTCCCAATTCCCCTCTGGGCAAATGAAGCGTTTGGGGGTGTGGCTTGGAGGAGACTGCAGGGGGAAGCTGGATAGGGACAAATCCAACTGTGGCAGTTCTGAGCTTGTGACCACTCATTACAGGGAGGGCTGACAGCAGTATATATGCATTTACAAGTAAAAACAGCTTTTGCACGGAATGGGACCTTTAATATGATGTGAGGTTCAGTTAGCTTAAAAAAAAAATACGTTTTACTTTTATACTTGATTACATTTCAGAGCCTGTAATTTTTTTTTACTTTTACTTGATTAAACAAGTTGAATCAGTACTTCTACTTTGCAGAGTCTTTATTTATAGAAGTAACCCAAGTTGGCCCAATAGCCTAAGTGGTTCTCAAATTTTTCCCTAAACTGACGGACCCGGATTTTGTCCCACGGCCCCCCATATCATATTAAGATTGATGCTTTTAGATGTTTTATTACAGAAAGTGTACCATGTGTACCAAGTGTACCATGACCAAAATAGTCATTCTGTTAGGCTACTCATGAATTGTAGCGAAAATAAACTACCCTCTTTTTGGCTGGGGACCCCCGGAACCCCCTCAATGACCCCTGGGGGTCCCCAGACTGCGTCTGCGTCTGTGTGTGTGTGTGCGTGCGTGTGCGTGGCTGTGTGTGTGCGTGTGTGTGTGTGCGCGCGTGTGTGTGTGTGTGTGCGCGCGCGCGTGTGTGTGTGTGTGTGAGAGAGAGATAGGGGGGGGGGGATTGGGGAAATACGGGAAATACCCAATGATTTTAATAATCCTCTGCTGCGGCTGCCTATGAATGCCCTAAGGTAATATAGCTCGACCATTGCAGCGCGTCCCTTTAGAAACTATAAAGTCCATGTTTCCGTGTGAACGGGTCGGGCCGTTCGGGCCCTGGCCCCCCGTGCAGCGGGGCCTGGCCCCCCGTGCAGCGGGCCCTCCCGGCCAGGCCAGGGTGCAGGGCCGTGCTCCACTCCCCTAGACTGGCCTACATCCCGCGCAGCGACTGTTTACTGCTTCTCACCAAACCACCCCGCCGGCCGCGTGCCCATGCCTGTGGGAAAGGAGGCCAGCCGACGTCACCGTGTTCGGCTTGCTGCAGAGAGCACGTTGAAATGTGCATGCAGACCGCTGCCGCAGCCGTAAGTACGGGGCAAGAGCGCAGCGCAAAAAGCCACACAACGCCTGGACTGTCTGAAGCAGACTGTCTGATAATTAGCCTACCCAATTAATAATCTATTAGTATTACGTCCTACTAATTGCAAAAGTGTTGTACGCCCATCAGCCATCAGTTCACACTGTTGTGGAACAACATCGTCACTCACAGGCTATACTCAATAGCCTACATTATTTACCCACGCCCACCCAGTTCACCTACAATAACTGATCTTCAAAATCACTCATTTACTCAGTTAATGATCAGGGGAACCAGCGTCGGTGTCAGTAGCTAACAATGTTGTTGTCGTCAACCTTTTGCCTCAATTAATTTGAGAATGTAGGCTAAACTTATTTCCCAGGGCAGGCAAAAAAAGAATATAGGCTATGATCGAGGGATCAGCCGAGCAGCGTGCGTGTTGTGATTTGCTGATGGTAGAGCTGGTTGGTCCAACAACTTCATTCTGACTAACGTTACTTGTTTTTGGATTGATGATAACTAAATTTGGTGATTGGTAACTTTAATACAATTTATATTTAGGCTATAATGTGGGCAGGGATCAAGGGAAGTTTGGGGTCCCCTGCTGGAACTGTTGCCTCCTCCGCGACCCCGATCACCCGATGCCGGATAAGCGGTTGAAGATGTATGGATCATGGATGTATGGTTACAATGAAGCACCATCACCACCACCATCACACAGCAGTTTACTTTACTGGGGCATTGGCTGAGGCTTATAGCCTACCTCCTAATGTTCTCAAGTTAAATGTCGTTGCGATTGTACAGCGGGTATTACGGCCCCTCGGCGTGCATCAAGCGGAGGCCGGTTAGAGGGATACGCCCTCCTATGTTCCAGTGTGTTTTGAGCTTAACATAGGACCAGTCACTCTACAACGTGATCACCCAGCCCCGTGAGGCTTCGCCCCGCCCCCCTCAACCAATGAGAACGTCCCGGGGCGTGTCGGGGGCGGAGCCACTGCTCGGTGGCGTCCAATCACCTTTGTTGATTTGGAATTCCTCGCTAGACCGTACACACGGGCACGTGTATCCCTGCGTGTACCGTGTACACTACTGAGGGAGAGGAGAGGCGGTGATGTGTAGTATGGTACAACCGGTACACAACTAGAGCTGAATCAGAGTACTGCCAGAGCCAGAGGAGAAAGTCGACGTTTCTGCTCCCTTTCAGACTTCTTCTTCTGACCACGATTTTTGGAATATCAAAGTTCATGATATCATTACGAAGCTTATCCAAGGTAAGCGGTGAAACAGCTAGTTCTCGGGTTTTGGGGAGTGGTGGTAGTATTTAGCATTATTATCATCTTGATACCAGCGTACTTGCATGTACAATGTTGTTATTGCTGCCTAACTATAACTCTTATATTTATTTGGTGTAACGTTAGCTATCCATATAATGCTGACCAGTGAAACTATTGGTGTGGGGCGCTTTCTAAAGCGACACCACCACATTACGGATTTCTCAATCAGTCAAGTAATCACACACTGTCATTGATCATGGGTAACACCAGGCTCTAACAGACAAAATCGTCGATGGAGCTGTATGTGATAATAAGAACTGCACATGGACATTGCCTGCAAAAATGCCCATGTGGTCCATATATGCTGTATTTGTGGTGTGCTTGCCAATAATGACATGTGAGTCGAAAGTGCTTCTGATAGTAATGATGCTGCAAAATGGCACCACATGATACGACCGAATCATTATAAAGCAATCAACATGTTCCAATCGGCAGCGTTGTTTACCCATTGACTGTACCACACAGCGGCCTGAGGACACGTGTTGTGGCTGTGACATGTATTGCACTGCCTAACCACATGAGTATTGATCATGTAAAATGGCACAATTTAACTATATCACTCCAATATGACAATCAACGTTAGAGGCAACCCCACCCCTCCTGTTCATGCAAGAGCAGGCAATGTGCTATTTGTTCTTCTCATTTCAAACCTGTTTTATTATTGTGTAGTAGTAGATTGTGACATCTGACTAAAGTGGAACTTTTGAACCACTAGAGGCCGCTGTGCCCCTAATGTGCAAATTAGATATGGGCTCTGCAGATGATTTGACAAGGCAGCTTTCTAAGTGCTACAGAAGAAGAAATGCAATGAAGCTTAGGCTATATTTGGCTTATATTGTTCTGGTCTGTTTCCACGTTTTCTGGATAGACGTAATAGATTAGTCTCTTATACTGTTTTTTTTGTGATCCATATTGTTGTGGATAAGCACACGCCTATTATAGAGCTCATGCATTCATTTGTGCAGAATGCATGTGTGTCTCACCAATCAGACGGCCACGCTCATGTCTGCGCATCCTGCCTGAGTGCAGGCAATTTTCCTGCAAATAGCTGCACGCCACTTACCTGCTGCGCAGGTGGGCTCTGGAGGATACAAACCCTGCAGCACATGGCCCTAGCAGATGTTACTTTTGACGTTGATAACGCAGTTATAAATGAGGTTATTCTGCCGCTAGTGTGCGGCTGATCAACGTGTGTGTGTGTGCATCTTCTGTGATGGCTAACGTGTAGTAGTGACATTGATGAGTCTCTCTGCTGCAGCCCTCTACTGGCACTGTAGATCTCTGTGTGGTGGTCTTCACATGCTTTTTATGCTCTATAAAACAAGGAAGGGCAAATCACACCAGGGCATCAGTAGCAGACCATGGAAGCTGGAGAGATGCAAAAAGGACGAGGCCTATAAAGAGTTGCAATCCCCTGCAGATCACACAAGATCACGTGTGGCCATGTGTCAGTGCAGTGTACAGGAGGACTAAGTTGTAAAATAGGGAAAAGAAAAAAAAGAAATGATCCACACTCTTGTTGCCATGACATTTGCTATCCTCCTTCCTTCATCTAATGTGCACCGCCCCCCCTCCCCCTCCAGATACATCTAGGAGAGGAAAGAACTGTGGGTGGTGATGATAACCCATTGCTCCAGTTTATGCACTGACAAGCAAGCTAATTTAACTTGACAATTCTGACACCAAGGTGCAGAAATACTTTCGCAAGGGTGAGAGAAAAGGGGAGATGGCAGACAGACAGCGGCAGAGGTGGTGCGCGCTGGTTCTCACATTTATGTTTGGGGGGGGGGGGGGATACATCATATATACATGCAAGACTGCTAGAGAGGTGACAGTAGGTGACGAGGAAACAAGTCTATTATTATAGGAAGATCTTCCCCCCCTCAGAAAGATGCTTTTAAGTGAGCGTTAGTGGTACATTGTGACTGAGATTTGAATGAGCAACGCAGGAGGATGCTTACCGCTACATATCTCTCCAGCCAGTGACAGCCATGACATAATATAATGTAATTGTTGAGTCGATCGACTCATCTAATATAATTTTGATAACCCGATTAATTCTTGCTGGTTACAGCTTCACAATTGGTATATGCTTTGCTGCTATCCCCATTTCGTATAATACAAAATATATTTAATTTTTTTAGCCTGCTAGTAAGGCTTTTTAAGGCATCACTTTCTGCTCCGGTAACTTGTGATAGCCATTTGTCATCATTATAGACTTAATTGAGTCATCAATTAAATGCAAAAAAATGTGTCCACACAAATGTTTATATTTGTTTTTAAAGTGAGAGTTGGGATTAAGTCGGGTGTAAATTTCGTTTGAAAGTATAATATTTTTTTTTTTTATTATAATAATAATATATTATTATTTATTTGAATAATCAAATAATTCTGTAATGGGCTGTCATAGTAGTAGATTGTGTCATAGTAGTAGATTGTGTCATAGTAGTAGATTGTGTCATAGTACAGTATGAAGTCCTGTGGCCTAGGGGGGGGGGGGACGCTTTTTTTTAACCTAGACTATGGAAACGTGTCTTTGTCTCAGTGTACATTTTGTACAGTACACGCTGTATGTTAGTAGGCTATTTAAACACGGACCGAGAATCAGCTCACGCACCGCCCCAACTATTGCAATTCTAGAAAACAAAACCGCCTCGAGACAGATCTGAGACCAGCGTCTGTGTGCACGCCCTGTACCAGTGGCCCCTGCCTGCATGCCATTGCAGCCCAATCACAGCAGGGGAGCTTTTCTTCCCCCTCATTGGTCCAGAGAGTCGTCCAATCGGCTCGCGGCAACCACAGCCACCGACACGTGCCTTGTGTACACTTCAGGGAAGCGAGGGAGGGAGTGCTGCCTGCTAGAGCGGAACAGTCATACAGGGCAATAACACTTCGTGCCATATGCAGACGTGCATTTTTACGGACGCACAGACCGACAAGGGACGCTGCTGAGCAGTAGGAACTATAAGTATAAACGTTGTGTATTGAATAATAGTGTCAATATTTAGTGCGCTTATAGGTTTTTATTTATTTTTATTTATGGAGTGGGCGTTTCTCTCAGCCAAGCGGAGAAGTTCACACATGTTCTTGCACGGAGTCACGCAGCACGGCGCGCCACTGCAGTCGTCCATCTGTACTTGACGGTAGGTAGCGAATTGTGCCGTTACATTAGCCTGCATAGGAGCCAGCCACTAAAGTGACTATTATAGAATAGATTTTCTATTGGATGAACTGCATAGACCAACATTTTACTCGGATTAGAAACGAAATGATATCGCTCTCTCGGCCAGAAGGCATTCGTGTGTTGCTGGATCCGTAGTGCGCACTCTGTTTTAAGTAAAGGCAGTTTATTAGTAAAGGAAAAATCCAGCTATCACAGAATTTCTACTATTTCTACAATCTTAATTTTAAAAGTTTTCTTATCTTAGGTCTCGAGTATAGTGTAGATTGTACACATTGTGCTTCAGGGTGCGTTTTCCCCATAGGCCAGCAGGGTGATAGAAACGTGTTTGGAGCTGCTGTGCCGTACTGTCAGTACTCCAAAAGTACAAAGGGTCAACTTGTCATATCATGACTCATTATTTGCTATGCTGTGAATCATCGGTTTGAGATGCCTTGAAAGTCATGACGTAATTCTTCCTTCATTTTACCTTCTGGTAAAATCTGATTTGGGAGTGTGTCCGCACTAGCACTGCCACAAAAAAATCTGATTTGGGCAAGTGTTCAAGTCGGATCTGTGTGTGTCCTCCTCCAGACCTCTCTATATGTGGTTTGGGGACAAGTGACACATATCAGACTTGGGAGCGTCCAGACTCATAAAACCCCAATCTGGATAGGATCATCATTAATAGGTCATTAAAAGTTCACAAATCAGATTTGGCCTCCTCTTGTCTGAACATGGCCTTAGAGATGCTGAGTGCATTTCCTGTAGTAGTTGTGGGGGAAAGGGTGTTTGTGGGGATTTGGAAGGTAGCTTAGTAAGTGGGTGGGTGGGTGGGATGAGGATGGCACAGCCAGGTGTTCTAGTTAGCTGGAGCACCGCCTCCCGCCCCCCCACTGCGTGTCTCTGCCATGCCCCATGGATGGCAGCCTGTCTTCTTGACGCCCACTCACGCGCTGCGCGCGCCCACATCTAACCCGCCCTCCCTCCCTCCCGCGCCCGGGTCTGGCCCCGGCTCACAGGGTTTGCCATGTGCTGCTGGGGAGCTTTCGTCCATCTGACCAAACACGATGCTGCCACTTGGCATGAAGGCGGCTTCATCATCGCAACATGGCAGTGTTCAATTGATGCCACTCGAACAGCTGTTATTAGTTACTCTATTTATCTGCTACTTATGTGCAATGAGTTCTGTTCGTTTATATACTTATCGGGCTTTGCGTCAGTCAGGAGCAATGTTGGGGGGTAACTCATTACAAAAGTAACACATTACATCATGTAATATATTACTTTTAGCAGTAACTCAGTAATATCCCTCATTTACAATATGATTTCAGTAATATTATGCCGGTTAACTCTGTCAAGTAACACAAGTTACAAATTGAGTTACTTGTTTTAAAAATCAAAGCGCATCATTTAAATAAAGATATGCTCATTTCCTAATCAAATTGTGTGGTTTTTCATGCAAATAACCACCACTATAGATGACAATAACAAAGGAAAAGGATCACATTTTAGAATTTTGGAACAAATTCGACATCAAAACCAGCACAGCTCACCTGGGGGAGGCGGGGAGGGGAGGGGAGGGGAGGGGCGTGAATTAAATTGAAAGGATTTGCGCTTGAGGACCGGGCTGTACGTCGTTCTGATGGCGTCTGCAAGACTTAAAGGATTATTGGCAGACTTGTACTTGCGTAGGTCATGGACAGATTATATACTACACCTTGTGTTGCTTTTCAGAAATAACTTCCGATATAGCAGCTCTGTGACGGTGAGCTTAGCTCCCTCCTCCTGGCCACCGCTTGTCTCGAATGTCCCCTCGGTAGGTACGAGGGGGACTTGGCGATGACGGCTAACAAAAGTTCACTGTAGTTTTGGTGTCGGTACATGTTGACCTGTTCTATATTCAGGTGCAGCGCTGCATAGTTGCATGTACGCACTTTGCGGCATCCAAATAGGAGCAAGGGATTTTTCTGTTCTCAAGATGAGGGGACCGGTTTTTGGCAGCTATCTGGGAAATGGGCTAACAGTTGGTCGCTAAACACACACACAACACACAACACACACACACACACACACACACACACACACACACACACACACACACACAGACACACACACACAGATTTCCTTCCAGGCCGTGCCACTAGGCACAGAAGACGTTGCCTTGCCATATTCAAGTTTGATAATTATTTTATTTTATTTTTGTGTACTTTTTTAAAATTTATTTTTTAAGCCTTGGCCCTGAGGAACTATTTACTGGACCATAGGGCTGAACAATTAAACTAAATTTGGTCAAAATTGCCATATGGTATTATATAATATACCATTATAAATATATTGCAATATTTACCATTCTAAATTCATTATTGTCATGCTGCAGAGATGTAAGAAGAAAACACATCTTTGTTTGATACAGATCAAATCACACCATATTCATTCTAATATGTTTTCCAAATGAAAATGAGAATGATGATGATGATGTAAAAAAGAAAATTGCATTCCCTCAAATATCGCAAATCATATCGCAATTGCAATGTCAGTCCAAAAATAATCGCAATGAGATATTTCTTTCATAATCGTTCAGCCCTACTGGACCACGACAAACGCTTTTGAGGAAAAAAGAAAAGATTGTTGTGATCTTCCACCTAGAATTTTTTTCATTTTTTCCTTTACCCTATTTTCTCTTGTTTCTGTCCTCTCAGGTGGCCTTAAGCTCATAAGAGCGGCGAGAAGACCACGCACAGAGTGAGAAGAAGTTTTTTTTCTCACTCTCCCTCACACTCTCCCATCCCGTCTGTTGGAGTGCTCACGCCCAGGGTGTTTCATGAGCTGAGATTCATCTGCTTTCTGCACCTTTTTGCACGACTTGGAATGACACTTCCCCCTCCCAAAGATAACTGAAGATCATTTGCTCTCTCTCGGAAGGAGTCTTTGCTGCTGTTTTTTTTTAACGGGATTTTGCAGCCGTTTGAAAATCAACACTTTCTGACAACCCTCCAACGAAAGGGTTTGCAGCCAAAAACTGATTTTTTTATCCTCTTGTGTGGAGAAACAATGACTTGCTCGACAACAATTATGATCCACCTGTCTAGAGATAGTAGTCCCACTTAAAAATCAAAGAGACCTTTTCCTGTTCATTTCCGAGACCTCCCTAAAGCTACAACAGTCTCGTCCTACTCTAGTATGAGTTATGACAACCCTAACCCTCGGGGGCGAGTGGTACGGGCCAGTGAGACAGAGAAAGACCAAGACGCAGCCTCAGGAGGCTTAAACTGTCAAAGCAGCAATGGCGGACAGCCCGGCGGCGGCGGCACTAACATCCCCGGCCGGGAGCGAGGGAGCGGCGGAGGAGGAGGAGGAGGAGGCCGCTCATCTGCCAGCGCCGGGTCCGGATCCGGCCACCAGAGCGGGCCCACCTCGGACGATATGGACGCCGGCCTCTCCAGCGGGAACGACTCTGGGGAGCGGGAAAGCGAGGGTGGGATGGAGAACGGGTCACGTCGGGGGCGCCAGTCCACACGCAGCTGCTCCCACGGCTCGTCCAATGGCAAGGACTCTGGCATGATGCTCTCAACCACGGAGAGCAACAAGAGGTAAGACCAAAAAGATGAGAGTAGACAGAACTCCACCTATCAAAAGAGTGTGCACCTTTTTTTTATTTGTTTTTTCTTTTACTTTTGAGTCGTGTGTAGGGAAACGTTCTTCTTTTTGCTCGCCCCGTCCACCAGGAAGTGAATGTTCTGGTGCCTTGCTCAAGGGCTCTTCAGCAGGGCAGGTGCAAACCGACAGAGTGGCTCGAACCCCCGGGGGTCCTCTGGGTGAAAGGCAGTCCTCGCCTTGCTCACTGTGCAATCCTGCTGGTCCATCTATTTTAAGTTTTTTAATTAAGTTACCTATTTTGTATTCTAATTGGAATAACTGTATTCTGATGGATACAGTCGAGTGCACAAGTATGTCGCATCTTGGCACAATAGAGCCGGGCCAATCAATGCAGGTGGACCATCAAAACTAAATCAAAGATGAAAAGATGAAAACATAACGTATCATATCAAATGCAGAACGTTGTTGTTTGACGCAGGCTTGCATACAGCAAAGATGCAATTCATAAACGAGGCGTTGATCATATCGATACTTGTACGTGTCAATCACGCAATCTGTTTTCAGCCTGGTCTCCTCTTACCTTACTTCACTCCATGGCCAGTGCTTCGACCCCTTCACTCCACCAATACAGATCAATGACCGGATTAATAAAAATGACAGCCTCCTCGATCAGCTCACATTGCATCGCCTGCACCACGGCAGCATCTTGGGCAACATCTCATGGGCCTGATTCATGCTTGATAAAATCATCAATGAATACATTTTCTGCATCTATGTTGACTTGTGGGCAGTGTCCAAAATTAACATTTTGGCTCACCTCCCAAGGACTTACTGGAATTTTGACTTGACAAAATAACAGATATAAATGTTTTCATAATACCCTACCCATATTTATACTATCTTGTGCATATAAAATCACATATAATATATAATAAACCAATTTTACAATATAATATAATATAACATAATATAATATATATATTTTGTAATTTTTCAAATTACAAGAAGCGCACATACAAACACCGTTGACGTTAAAATTTCTTCACATTCTGATAATAATCCTCAAGTAGCGTTGGGCCCATAGTAGGCAACCATCCAGGCGCCAGATAAAGCAGATGGCCTTCATACACTGGCCACTGGGGACAAATTTGAGAACAGGCAACGACCGAAGACTAATATAATCAAGTATTCTTTTCGTTTTGATAATTTTAAGTGTTTTAAACAAGCATGTGTCATGTACAAAACCCTACATGGACTATGCCCGCCTCCCCTGGGGGAGTTCCTAATCAAAAGAAAGCCTAATGGTGGTCTTGGCACTAGGGCTGCCACCAGAGGGCACTGCGAGGTGCAGTTCAGAGATGCACCACCTTTGCACAAAATGTACTGTACTTCTCTTATGTATGTATAAGAGAATGCTCAACTTTTGCGCCATTTAAAGTTCAACTCAAAAAGTGGCTCATCGACAAACAAACCTGTGACCATTTCTGAATGAGTTCATTGTTTGGGCGGTTCTGAATAGAACCTTTATAACTAGGTTTGTATTTCTCCTACTTCCTGTTGCTATATTGTTTGTGGTTTATTTTATAGTGTACCGTGTCTACTCGACTTGTGCCTTCTTATGCATTGTTGTTGTTGCTGCTACCTCTCTGTACTGTGTTTGTTGCCTGTTGGGGACTACGGATTCAATGATCAAACAAATGCCACTTTTCTGGCCTCATGGTTATTTGCATGGCATGTTGTTATGTTATTGCATGTTACGTTATGGTCATCATCGCTATGATTATTGCTCAATGTATCCCGTTATTTCTCCCGTGTGAGAACGGTTATTTAATCGTACCTTGTCCATCTTACCCGTCCTCTCCTGCCCAGCTCCAACTCGCAGAGTCTGTCGCCGCCCAGCAGCTCGCTGGCATACAGCTTGCTGTCGACCAGCTCCGAGCGAGACCCGCCCTACTCCACCTCCGGGTGCAGTAGTGACCAGTCGGCGAGGCTCCGCACCCAGAAGGAGCTCATGATGGCCCTCAAGGAGCTGAAGATCCGCCTGCCAGCGGAGCGCAAGGGCAGCAAGGGCCACATCAGCACGTTGGACGCCCTCAAATACGCCCTCAGCTGTGTCAAGCAAGTCCGAGGTGAGAGTCATTTCTTTATTTCCTATGTTCGTCTAATTAGGTTTGTCCCACTGAGATGATTCACAAGAAAGGCCCAAGAAAGAGTAGCAGCAGGGCATAAGTGACAGACCAAACAAGACATATCAATTAGAATGCAATGCATCATAATATCACTCAAAAGTCTAGGAGAAGGAGAATCCCAAAGTCAAGACACAGAGCCACACATCTTGAGCAGCTCTACAGATATGTTGTAAATATATCCTGACTGAGAAAGTATGTTGCCGTTTTCCTTCCAGCCAACCAGGACTACTACCACCAGTGGAGCGTGGAGGAGTGTCACGGCTGCAGCCTGGACCTGTCCACCTTCACCATTGAGGAGCTGGACAACATCACCTCAGAATACACCCTCAAAAACACTGTGAGTTCATAACTAAAGCGCTGCTGAATACACACCGACTGTCACTAAGAGTTAGGAGACAAACCCTGGAAGCGTGTGTCCCGATCACGTCTGTCACGTGTTTGTTAAACCTTCTGTCTTTTATAAACCTTAATTGAGAGTGTGTCTCATGAACTATCTATCCACATCCCCCCCCCCCCCCCGCCAGCAGCGCCAGTCATCTTGCTAAATCTCACTTTCTCTGTCCTCTTTGTTTTGTTTGTTTTTTTAAATCTAGGATACATTCTCCATGGCGGTGTCCTTCTTATCGGGGAAGGTTGTGTACGTCTCGCCCCACGGCTCGTCCTTGCTGCGCTGTAAGCCCGAGCGCCTCCAGGGGACCGTCTTCTCCGAGCTGCTGGCCCCCCAGGACGTCAGCATGTTCTACAGCAGCACAGCGCCGTGTCGCCTGCCCCCCTGGGCCACCTGCATGGGTTCAGGTGAGTCGAGGCGGAGAGAGAACTTGCGAGAAGGACCCGCCGGATTCTTTTTTAATGGAAAATGTAGGAATCTTGTATCTTTGCTGTACTGACTGAGTCTTTCTCTACCCCCCCCTCCCCTCCAGTCTCCCCGCCGACCGACCTGACCCAGGAGAAGTCCATGTTCTGCCGGATCAGTGGCGACTGGCCACAGGGCGGCGCCATGCACTACAACCCCTTCCGCCTCACGCCCTACCAGCTCACCATCAGAGATTCAGACCACGCAGAGCCACAGCCCTGCTGCTTGCTGATCGCCGAGAGGGTCCACTCCGGATACGAGGGTACTACTAATACTACTACAACTACTAATACTAGTATTATTACGAGTATTGACTAGTACTGTTATAGTAATTGTTGCCGGGAGGAACGTGTGTCTTATCCTTCTTTGAACAATTTGATACGCCTCTCAATATGTATAATATTTCTGATGCCAAATGATTAAATGTGTTTCAGACTTGTTAATAACCCCTTATCCTATATGTCTGTCTCTGTCAGCTCCTCGCATCCCTGCAGACAAGAGGATCTTCACCACCAGCCACACTCCCAGCTGCCTCTTCCAGGAGGTCGACGAGAGGTCAGTACCCATCTTCTGGTCCAATGATCACAATGGTCCAATGATCTGATCTCACCTACTCATTGTAAAGCGCTTTGGATAAAAAGCGCTATCTAAATGCAGGCTATTTATTTACCATTTACAACAATGTGTCTCTGCAGGGTCGTGCCATTGTTGGGCTACCTCCCCCAGGACCTGGTGGGAACACCTGTACTGCTCTACATCCACCCTGAGGACAGACCCATGTTGGTGGCCATACACAAGAAGAGTGAGTCCATTTTTCTGTCCGTCTTTATCTACACGTGTATCTCTTTACTAATTCCAGGAATCTCTGTTGTCTGTCTGTGTCTCCTCCGTGTAACTCGAGAATTGGGTTTTAACGAAAAACCGTGATCAAATCCCTTACGATAACCGTTCCAGGCTCCATACCTTTGCATACAGTACATCTTTTCTTGTGTAACGTCTGCGTTCTTGTCTCCCCTCCTCAGTCTTTCAGTTTGCAGGACAGCCGTTTGACCACGCGCCCCTGAGAATGTGCGCCCGCAACGGGGAGTACCTGACCATCGACACCAGCTGGTCCTCCTTCGTCAACCCGTGGAGCCGGAAGGTGGCGTTCATCGTGGGGCGCCACAAAGTTCGAACGTAAGCCCTATTCAATGTCATGCTCTGAAAAAACAAAACCCCACCAGTAGGGGTGTCACGATACTAGAATTTCTAACTTTGGTACCGATACCCAGGGAAATATCGATACTTGATACAATTTTCGATAACACATCAAGAGGCATAAAAATAAACAATAAGACAGATGGATGGATGGATAGACAGACACACACTTCTCCATAATCTAGCCTGATAACACTATTGATAGTGTTGCAAATTAATATTGTATCCATTTCAAATTTTTTGTATCGATACTTATCGATACTATAGATACTTTTGACAACCTTTACCCACCGGAGGCCCTTCAGTGTAAATTGTCCAACTAAACGCCGGTACGCACCTCTCTCTCTCTCTCTCTCTCTCCAGGAGCCCGCTGAACGAGGACGTGTTCACCATGCCGCGGGGCTGCGAGAGCCGCTCCACCACGCCCGACATCGTGCAGCTGAGCGAGCGGATCCACCGCCTGCTGGTGCCGCCGGTGCACAGCCGGGCCGGCTCGCAGGGCTACAGCTCGCTGGGCTCCAACGGCTCGCGAGGCTCCCGCCACTCCCACCAGCACACGCACCTCGCCGCCTCGGCCGCCTCGTCCAGCGACGGCAACGGCCCCGCCACCGACGACGCCGTCGCCCTACACAAACCCGTGAGTTCTCCCGGGCTGTACCAGAGGGTTCTTCTGGGTCATAAACCCTACTGCAAACCTTGCACTTCCACTGTGAGCGGTCGAATTAACTGAATGGGAATGTGTCTCGAATTATCCAGATGACGTTCCAGCAGATCTGTAAGGACGTCCACATGGTCAAGACCAACGGGCAACAGGTTTTCATCGAGTCTCGTAACCGTCCGGTGCCCAGAAAACACACCACCACAGGTAAGATCAAAATGTCAATTGTTTGCTGCACGATTTATATTTCAATTCAAAGTATACTGAATGCAAGAGCATTTTTAAAGTCTCAAATGGATCGATCGTTTTAAAAGTAGAAATTCATATTGTGGATTTAGAGCAGTAGAAGGTATCGATGATGATTGGTACTGGTCAGCTGACCGTTGTCCTTCCCGCTTCTTCTGCCCCTCCACTCGTTCCTCCGTCCATCCAGGCACCGGCTTCAAGGCGATTCAAGGCAGTGACCCGGTCAGAGGTCTGATCGCCGACATGACGGCACCGCCCAAAGCCCTGGTCCCCGCGCCGCTCGTACGGAAGGAGCCCCCTGCTGGCTACTCCTACCAGCAGATCAACTGTCTGGACAGCATCATCAGGTGTGTGCCTGTGCCATCTAGAGCTCAGTGGTCTGTGCGCATGCACCAATCATCTTCTCGCTCGGCTGCACAACGGCAACCATGGAGCGCACGATTAAAGAGTGCTCTCCCCTAATCACTATGCCATCGCCCCCCTGCTGCCAAACGGATACTCTACACCGCCTTGTCTTTTTTGGTCATCTCTCTCACACACACACACACACACACACACACACACACACACACACACACACACACACACACACACACACACACACACACACACACACACACACACACTCACACACACACACACACACACTCATTTACCATGCACCACCCTGCTGGTGGTTGAGATCAAGTTGCCTCTTGCTCTCCTATAGACGCATGTTTTACACTCATTCATCCAGCAGTGGAAAATCTTTGAAAAGTTTGAGGGGGGAAAATCAAAGAAAAATAAATCTTTGAACAAATCAGAGGAGAAATGAGAAGTGGAATACGGATAATCGCTAAATGAGGTAGCAAATGTCCGGGGATCCGATCATCCTACACATTTTCCACTCAATGCATTTATAAACACAGCCTACTCTCCAATTCTCTCCCTTCCGCTGCCGGTCACCAGAGCAGAGGTTGTGAACTTTTCCACTAGATGGCAGAATGAGAGCGGGCCACTAGGTTAAGTCCCAAGTTTCCGATGCTGTTAGGGAGAGTAGTTTGGCTCCATCATGGCACACCATTGAATGAGCCCTGACCTTGGCAGCAGTAAGTAAACAATAAGTCAATGAATGACACTGTTTGGTGGGCATTGGTCCTGGCTAATGACTAGGGATCGTCCGATCCGATTACTCGGTATTGGTATCGGAGCCGATCCGGCCAAAATCACTGGATCGGATATCTGAGGGGGAAAAGAAGTAGAATCCGATCCGATCCGATCCAAAGTAGGGTATCGGATCGGTATCGGACATGAAAAAGTGTTATTGTGCCATCCCCACTAATGACCTCCTCACCCCCCCCCCCTCCCCCTCTGACTGGACCCAGGTATTTGGAGAGCTGTAACGTTCCGAACACGGTCAAAAGGAAGTGTGGCTCTTCGTCCTGCACCTCCACCTCTGATGATGACAAACAGCAGGAGGCCAGTGGCAAAACCAACGGTATGTTTATTTATTTATTTGATTTCAAGTTTCATGATTTTACAACCGCTTTGATTTCCAAGTAGAGCGATAGGGATTTGATTTATGGGTTGCACCAGGCGATATTTGATGAAAAGGGAGTATTATTAATTCATACAATTGACGTTTGTTTGTTTGTTTGTTGTTTCCTCTGCAGGTGGTCTGGTAGGCAAGCCGTCCACTCTCAGCCCTCTCGCCATGGCCAGCAAGGCGGAGAGCGTGGCCTCGGTCACGTCTCAGTGTAGCTTCAGCAGCACCATCGTCCACGTGGGCGACAAGAAGCCACCTGAGTCAGGTAGGCACGGCACCGCCCCCTTTCCCCTGTAGTCCCGCCTTTGTTTTTGGAAGCAGAGTGACGGGTCCTTGCTGGTTTTAAAATAGGTTTTTAAAATGTCTGAATTCTCTCGTAGTGGTTGAAACAAGTCACCGGATCGCTACATTTTTGGGCTGTACAGACATACTCTGATAGTGCTGGCTACTGTTTTGTGTTTTGGTTTGACATCTCAGGTCTATTTTTGGGGGTGACATTGGTCTTAAATCCAACTTGCAGCAGACACGTTTAATCACATGGTAGAACTACAGATTGCAGCTTATGCCTGTGCTCCTTGTCTTTGTTTATGCTGGACTTTCTATTTTTAAATCGATTTTTATAACTTAACCCCCCCCCCACATCTTCTTTTACCACAGACATTGTCATGGAGGAGGCTCCTCCCACACCCACGCTGGCCCCTCCCACCACCACTCCATCTCGTCCCGCCCCCACGCGGACTCCTCCCGTCAGCGCGCCGACCCCTCTCACCAACACCTGGGACTGCCGGGGGAGGTGCGGAGGAGGAGGAGGAGGAGCGGGCCGCCTGGGGCTCACCAAGGAGGTGCTGTCCGCCCACACGCAGCAGGAGGAGCAGGTGTTCCTCGACCGCTTCAAGGACCTCAGCAAGCTGCGCGTGTTCGACCCCGCCACCTCCTCCACCGTGCGCTGCAACCCCGCAGCTACCAACCCCCTGTCGAGAGGTAGGAGAATGCTGCACCCACAAAACACACACACACGTATGCATCCGTGGAGTACATACACATTCACAAGTAGAGTTGTTTTCTTGTCTACGCAAGAAACGTTTCTGTACATTTTGATGGTTATGCCGTTTAAGACAAAAGGCAAACAAAATCCTTCTTCCCGTTGATTCAAACTCCTCACTTCCTGTCTCCCGCTCTCTCTCTCTCTCTCAGGCGTGCATTGTTCCCGTGACTACCCAGCGGCGCGAGGCAGCACCGGTCACAGGCGCGGCCGCGGCGCCAAGAGGCTGAAGCACCAGGAGACGTCGGAGCATCACAGCTCCCTGGGCCTCCTGAGCGCGGGGAGCCTCCAGGGCCCCGCGGCCAGCGCCACCTCCCTGCCCCTCCACATGCCCCTGGGGCCCGCCACCAACTCCTCCTCCTGGCCGTCTGCGGGCTCCCAGGCCAACATCCCCGCCGCCGTGCCGTTCCCCCCCAACATGCTTCCCCTCTACCCCATGTACCCTCAGCTCGCTCAGCCCGTCATGCCCGTCGCCGACCCGTCACGCTACCCCCAGACCCAGATGGTGCCGCCCATGATGGCCCTGGTGCTGCCCAACTACATGTTCCCCCAGATGGGCGGGCCCATGGCTCAGCCGGGCACCATCCCCGGACACTTCTACAACCCCAACATGACCTACCCCGGGGCGTTGCCGGCCATGCCGTTACCCGTGCCCTTGCCCGTTCCCTTGCCCGTCTCCTTGCCCGTTTCCATGCCCGCCCCGCTCTCCAGCGTCGTGCCCTCCATGCCGCTGACGCGCGCCCCGTCCCGCAGCAGCACGCCGCAGTCCTACAGCCAGACCCCCGTGGAGCGCGAGGGCGCCGAGTCGCCCCTCTTCCACTCCCGATGCTCGTCCCCGCTCAACCTGCTGCAGCTGGAGGAGACGCCCAGCAACCGGCTCGAGGTCGCCACCGCCCTGGCGGCGACGTCGCAGCAAGCTCCGCCTGCTGTGCAGGGGGGCGTGGCCGGGGGGCAGAGCTCAGCCAACCAGAGGAGCTCCCCCAATGGCTCCAAGGAGACTGAGAACGTGAGTACAAAGACACTCAGTAAAGGTGGCAAATATGCATTCTGTGTATTTTCAAGTACAGTAAGAGGAGTTACTCTAGTTATGACTTACTCAAGGTGATGACTAAAGGAACAAATCAGTGTTTGTATGTGTGGGTTTTAATGGATGAACAAAAAAATGTAACATAAATCATAAAACATAAATCCCGCCTAACTCTCATCCTTGTCTCTTTTTTCCCCCTCAGGGTGAAATGACTGAGTCCAACCAGGACCAGGACGCCATGTCCACCTCCAGTGACCTGCTGGATCTGTTGATGCAGGAGGACTCCCGCTCGGGCACCGGCTCCGCCGCCTCCGGCTCGGGCTGCTCGGGTACCGGCTCCTCCGGGTCCGGCTCGGGCTCGGGCTCCAACGGCTGCAGCTCGTCCGGCACCAGCGGCACCAGTGAGTACACTGACTATAACACCACTCGGGAGGTTTCTGATCACATCTCACTGCGATCGATCACTGTCACACAAGTAATAATGTCCTCAGCATCATATTGCTAAAAGAGACACCCTTCCACGAAGTTCCATGAAAATTGGGGCGGTAGTTTTTTTCGTAATCCTGCTTGCAAACAAACAAACAAACAGACAGACAGACAGCACTGAAAACACAACCTCCTTTGGCGTAGGGAATTATTGTTTTCAAAAGGCCCAAAATGTTTGTGTGAGTGTAGACCCCCCCCCTCCCCCCAATCTCTTAAAGACACAACAAAGAAAATTACATTTTGGCACTTCGACACTCTTCTCTTGCTGACCCCGCTATTAAATCTGGTCCATCTCAGGGAGCAGCCACACCAGCAAGTACTTTGGCAGTATCGACTCATCGGAGAACTCCCGCAAACGGCCAGCAGGGGGCAGCGGTAGCGCCGGGGGCGACAGCGGCGAGGAGCAGTTCATCAAGTGTGTCCTGCAGGACCCCATTTGGCTGCTGATGGCCAACACGGACGACAAAGTCATGATGACCTACCAGCTGCCTGTCAGGTGAGACACCAAGGCGTCACCTCAGCCGTCATCTCCACCACACCCAGACACCGTCACCTCCACCACACCCACACACACAGAACAGCTGCCTATTACGGCTGCACTATTTTGAAAAAATATCCTAACTGCAATTATTCTGACTGATATTGCAATTGCGATATGGTTTATGGTTTGCGATTTTAAAGGGAATGATTATTTTTACATCATTATTGTAATTTTCGTTGAAAAACATGAAAATGATTTGTGGTGTGATTTTTGCGGGGATCTGTACCAAACAAAGATGTCCGTAGAATAATTATGATGTGTAGGCCAGGACATCTCTAACCTGACTCCTGCCAGACACCGCCCCCGTCTGGCAGAGTCAGGTTAGGACATCCCTGCAGTCGGACAAAATTGACTTCAAAATGGTATTTTGACACACATTTCGCCTTTAACAAATATTGTGCCTCCGGCCATATTTGCGATTTTTCGATGGCAGCCAGTCGGGTGTATTCTGACACACCAAGTTGACTGATGTGAAAGACATCATCGGCCATATTGTGACCACCTTTCCTCTTGTCTGCATCGCAGGGACATGGAGGTTGTGCTGCAAGAGGACCGGGACGCCCTGAGAGCCATGCAGAGACACCAGCCACGCTTCACAGAGGAGCAGAAGAGAGAGCTGAGCCAGGTCCACCCCTGGATCCGCACGGGTCGCCTGCCCCGCGCCATCAACATCTCTGTAAGTGGACTCAGTTTCAGAACATTTATTATTATTAATCAATTAGTAAGGCAGAGTTATCCACTGCTCAGAATGCTCAGAGGTTAACACGAGTTAAGGTGTTATCATGTAGATGATCAGTTCTACGTGCATGAATACACCAAAGTGGAGAAACGTGGAATAACCTCTTGTCACCTCTTGGCTTCTTCTAGGCTTGCTCGGACTGCAAGTCCCCCGCAGTGACTCCCGCCGCACCGTTCGACGTGGAGGTCCACGAGATGGAGCTGTGCAGCGTCCTGGAGACGGTGGAGGAGGCCGTGGAGGCCTGCAAGGCCAAGAGACGTCTCTCCGACACTGCTATGGACCAAACCGATGAAGACAAGGAGCAGGAGGAGGAAGACAAGGGGACCAAAACCCAAGGCAACAACCAAGAAATGAGAACGGAGGAACAAGAAGTCACCTCCAATGCCGTGGAGAAGGTGCGCGCCGAGTCCCACATGACCCACTGAGCGGGTGGCCATAGATCCAAGACTGTTTTGTCGAGACTTTTCCACGCCGACGCTCTGAGAATGTGCACATTCCGGGTCTACATAACGCCCATGACATCATTACACAGTCGTTAATTTGTTCAAATGCGCACTGCAGGAAAGTTAATGGTGCATTATCAACCGCCGATTGGGACAACGTACCAGTCCAGTTGGTTTGGTTGTCAGGTCAGGCAGCAGGCTAGACCCAACGGGTAACTGCCGAATCATCCTGGAGTCCGGCACGCATGACGGCACGCCGGGCACCTTATGGGATGTTACAGGATGTGCACACTCAGTTTGAGGGAGTTCACTTCATTCCGACCTTTTTCTCAGCAGTTCTTCTGCGTATTTATTTAAAAAGATGTAGTATAATCTGAGAAGACCTGAGGTGACGGCGGGTGAGGTCGGAAGACGTTGAATGTGTTGCAAAAGCGTCCCCTTCATTTAAGACGGACATCTTTCACCACAGTGTCCTCTTGGAGTATGGGGTTGCTCTTGTTCAGGGTTCACTTCCCATGGAAAAGAAGGGAGGTTATTTGCTCAACTCTGTGACTGTTCCTCCTCCTTTGTTGAATGTTTCCCAGGCTGTCTGGGATCAGTGTCACGCTCCCACCTGCATCCTGTTCACCAAAAACATTGGGTTTCTTTTCCAATAGAGAAAATGTACAGTGAGAACCAAGTTGACTTTATTTTGTAAGCATTGTGTATATTTTTTATAACTTCTTCAACCAATGTAAATACAGAGAGGAGAAATGTGCAAGAAAAGTGTCTGTGCTGTAAATAGGATGACATCGAAATGCGTATGAAGACGAAAGCGATCGATCGCCCCCCCCCTCTGGCTGAAAAGGAGACGGCGTTCCTCGTGACGCCGCGGTCTAGCGACGGACAGCTGGACACGTGGCAGCGTGGAGACTGACCTGGACTTTCAGGGTTTCTCTCTGGCTGGGCATTAAGTCTGTGCATCGGTGCAGGCATCGTGCGGTTGACGACTCCACGATGAGAAATCAAACAGTGACTCTCTTGAGAATTGATTCTCTCTCATCAAAGACAGTATTTCCAAAATCGCCAGCACGCAAAGGAGCTGTAAGGCCTTCAGCGGAGGGAGGAGGGGAGAGGTGTTGTGTTGCCTCATGTTGGCAAGTGGGTTTGGAAGAGATGATGGGACATACCGCTCAAAAGGATCGAGAGATTGGAGACTGTTTTCTATCTGCTCTGTTCCTCTGTCCTCTCTGTCGCACTGTTCTGGTCATGTGATCTCCTATGCTTTATGGCGTCGATGGTGTCTGTGACCGTTTCTAAATATTTTTGTGAAAATCTTTGTACAAAAAAGACAATAAAATGACTTCAAAATAATTTCAAGGTGTAAAGCGTGTATATTTATTTGATTCCCCCCCCCCCCCCCTTTAGGGCTGGGTATTGGCAAGGACCTCAGTCACGATACGATATGATTTATTTATTTATGTGTCATGCACTCTAGGTGCCCAACCCCCATGGGTTTACAAGACACAACAATAAAACAGAACAATAAGCAGCACAACAATGATACATTTAGAATACAAGTCGTAAGACAGCAATGGGTCGGACAGCAATATAAAAACCTATATATCAATTTCTAAATAGAAGGTTCTGTCTTTGCTCCCATGCTTGACCGATAACATTTGCAATGAGGAAGATTCCCTTGCTGAAACATAGCTCAAGTTTCTCATAGTCATCCAGCTCAAAAAAAGTCAATGTAGATAGAGGACATTTTGCTGAAGAGTACATCCCTCGCGTCGTCATACGCAGAGCAGTAAAACAAGAAATGAACCTCGTTTTCAATTTCGTGTAGCTCACAAAGTAAGCATAGTCTTTCTTCTTCAGGGGTAGCCTTAAATCTACCGGTTTCTAGTGCTAAGGGGAGGCTCCCCGATCGTAGCTGAGCACACAGAGATCTTTTTCGTCTGCTCAAATCAAATTTCGCATAGGGTCCAACACAGTAGCTGTCCTTTTTGAGCCGATAGGATCTTAGTTTTGGCCCAAAAATGGAACGGCGACGGAATTCTGAGTAAGTACAGAAAATTTGGTGCTTTTGTCAGAAATGTCCACATCAAATTGCTAAGCCGCCTGACTAAATTATCTTTATACAAAATAAACATGTTTCTCATAGATTCTCGGGTGTCACAAAGGAACCTGTGTTATGAAAGATGAATGATAAATCGTTCAGAACAAGAAGGGGATTTCACTTCATTTGCCCAGGGGTGATCATGGGCGATGTCCCAATTAAATATCTTTTTAGTAAGTCTCTGATCAGACATTCTCACCAATCTATTCCAGAGTATTTGACCTTTGTGTCTGATGTTTGGGGGTTCCCAACCCATATCACCACTGATGGCCAGGACTGGAGTGAGTTTATGAACTCCTAGAAAATAGCGGCTGGCTCTTTGGTGCAGTGTTACAGTTTGGATGATCACGGAAGCCCCAAACCAGGAGCATAATCCGACACAGGACAGACGCATGAGTTATATGAGTGTGTAGGTATCAAAACCCAGGTTACCACAATGCTTAACTTTGTTTAGTAGCCTACTGAGCCCAATGCTCATACGATACGAATCACAATACATGGGTCACAATATGATTGTATCACGATACATTGCGATACAATACTGCTATATATTGCAATACTCGATACACAATTTACTCAAAATGTAAAAATAGAGCTAAAAATACAACACACTGT